>NC_053022.1:583111375-583134420 GCF_003073215.2 Triticum urartu
ATGTTTTTCTTCTTCTAAAATCTAGGATGTACTTGTTGAACACTTCAGACATGTTGTTAACAACCAAGTCTGTCTTGCAGTTAGTGTCAAAAGCATGCCCGGCCCATGTGTGCTTAGGTATTCCACTTAGCCACTTCCAAGCTTCCTCACTCTCATTTTCAAGTCATTCATGGCAATGTTAAACTTGTGCTGGTTATAAGCATAGCTGGCATTATCCATGCATTTCTTAAGATCTTCCCCCCTAAACCCAGCATTCTGGAAATTTGCATAGAGGTGTCTAAGGCAAAATCTTTGATGGCAGTTTGGAAAAACTTGGTTTACTACATTTAGTAACCCATGTTCACAAAGCATGCTAGACTTAGCTGCTGTATTACTGCATCTAGAACATAACATGCTAATGTAGAAGAACATAATAGCAAAAACATAACAGGAAGATGCATGCATACCTTCTGTCTATCAGACATGATAGTATAATGCCCAAATTTCCCAACTTCTCCTCATAGACATATCTTTAGTTGGTGTAGAAACCAACACCAGTTAGTTGTGTCCTCTTGTCCAACAACAACAAATGCAAGTGGGAAAATATTATTATTTCCATCTCTTCCAGTGGCAGCTAGGATTTGAGCACCAGTGGTGAGCTTAATAAAGCATCCATCAACACCTGTTGTTGCAACCAAAGAACAATTTAAACTTCTATAAAGCACTACTAATTATATATTTAAGTCAATAAAAGGAACTATAAAGCACTACTAAATTATATATTTAAGTCAGTAAAAAGAACTATAAAGCATTACTAAATTATATATTTAAGTCAGTAAAAGGAACTATAAAGCATCACTAAACTATCAGCAACTATGCAAAACTGGTAGTGCTCTTGCTTACAACAGGCAATGATCCTTTGGTCTGAATTTTTGTGATACCTGAAGTCTCTGGCCCGTGTGATGTGCAAGCTAAAAAAAGCATCTCTGAATTGCTGCTGATTCTTAAAGCACATGTACAGACATAACTACTGATGTGGTTGCTCAAGTTTGTCATTGTACCAGATCCTTGGTTTCCTTTTCTTGGCCCTACTCTTCCCCCCTTTAGGTAGAACAAATGACAGTGGCTCATGTCCATCATCTTCATCCTCAAACAGCAACCCATCATCTTCTTCATCTGATGAAGGAATGAAATTAGGTTTCACTTCCTCTAACACACTTGAATGTGACCTAGTAGTAGGACATCTCCTAACTGCCAGCTTCTTCCTCCTTTTTGCAGGTTTTTGCATTGCTGCTTCTTCTGTTGCAACAACATTGATCTCATCCTCCTTCTCCTGCTCCCCCTCCATCTCAAACAAATCCTCAACCTCAGTGTCACCCTCATAATGTAATTGTTCCTCTTCTGAATCCTCATCTGAATCTTGATCTTCAACTTCTTGCTCTGCTAATTTATTCCCCTCTATTATCTCTGTGTCTTCACATATCCTATACTTCTCCATGCAGAAAGGATTGTTATCACTGTCATATGCAGCCCCGGAGTCATCACTGTTATTATGTTCCTCCTCTAGCAGTGCCTCTTCCTCCATTACAGCTTTGAGCTTCCCCTTACTTAAATTTCTGCTCTCTTGTGTGCATTGACTATGAAAAACAACACCTTCTTTATCTCCAGCAAGAACTGCAGGCTCACTGAGATCATACATTACAGGTGGTTCATACAATATAGTTGATAAATCTTCTTCTCTCCTCCGACAGACATTGCTGTACTTTGATCTCACTAAATCTTCTTCTATTTGACATACAAAAGTTGTTGTTGCCCTCACTAGCAAATTCAGAACTAAACTATGCACATATTCCTTCTTAAGTTGCTGCAGTTTGATGTTTGTGTCAATTAATTCTAACCCATGCTCTCTTTCCTCTCCTCTGCCTAAATTCTTCATGTGGTACAATTCATCAGAGAAAGAATAACCTTGTTTGTGCATCAGTGCATATAAGTTCAGAAATGTCACATCTAAGCTGCATATCTTCCTATCCAAATTATGTTGTGCATCAAAATAAATCCGAACATCCCAAACAACATCATTCAAACTACAATTGACAGCACAAATTTACACTACCATGAGCAACTAACCCTAGCCCCTATTTTGAAATATACAGAAAGAAGGAGAGAGGAGAGGGACTTACAGCATGCCGCCAGCAGCTCCACTGGTCCACTGATGGCTACTACTAGGGTTGGCCACCCATATCTCTGCCAGCCTCACCCTGTCCTCCATGGGCAGCGCCGCCTCCTCCTACAAATCCTCATCGTCTGCGCTGGAGTAGTACGAACTGGAGCCGTCAACGTTGTCTAGACCTAAGTGGTCATCGATCCCGAGGCCAGGAAGGTCTACGTACCCGCCCACACCGTCGCCGCTGCCGGGAGTCACCACCACCATCGCCTGAGAGGGGAGAGGGAGAGGAGGGAGAGGAGAGATGAAACTAGGGTTCGTCCTGTATGGGTTCGACCCGACCCAGAGCTACATGGTTCGACCGAGCCGGCTGGAACGAGTGACCGAGCGGGTGTGTGCGGGTACGCCATCGTGGCACCTGACACGTGGGCCCGGTCGGTCAGATACGTGGTCAATACGTGCTTATACGCCTGTCAGACCATTTTGAAACACTTAGGCTTTGAGTTGGTACTGAACTGCAAAAAATTGATTAGTGGTACTGATTCGTCACATTGTGCCGAAGTGTGGTATTTACTTGCAATTAACTTGCTTGGATTGGATGTAAATTTATACACCCGGATATAATCTATAGGTGTATATTAGCGGCCACTGCGTTATTTTCGTATGGAATGAAAATGATAGTTGGAGGTCTGTATTTATTACGGGGGTATTTAGGAGCAAACCGACAATCCAAGCAGGGCCTGAGGGTTTCATGACGCTGCGTGTGCTTCGCTTTCTTGATGATGCCGCGGGTAGGTGCCATGAGCCGCCGATGCGGCAAAGGCTTGGCCTTTTGTTTCCTTCCGGCGAGCACCGAGACATCATGACCTGGATAATGGACAACACGTTTTCCCTCTGCCGTCGCGTGGCGAGATGTTTCCGCAGTTTCGCCCCTAACATATATGAGAAGCTGTAGTTGGTGGTCAAACTTAGAGGTTGGCGGAACTACCTGTGGAGCATCACTAGACATGTTGACAAGTTGGATGCTGTCAGCGGAGCAAGGGAGGCAACATTAGTGGAAGTGGTGTAGCTCATGGACCTTGTGGATGACGCATTGGGTATGATTGAAAGTCAGTTGCCCACATATGGCGCGAGTGGAGGCCTTAATCATGAGCAATGTAGCCTTCGCCTAATCTTGGAGGGTACCCAAGCGCATTCTCAGGAACAGCCCCGATCATCTGCAGGCTTCACCGTCTAGCAGATTTCCCAGGAGATGATGGACATGGCAGATCTGATTAAGTTAATGTTGAGGGAGCAGTATGAGGCTCTGGATGTGGCTGTGGCTGATGCTGCGGTTAAGGCTGAGGCTGAGACTGTGGCTGATGCTGATGCAGATGCTGATGCAGATGCAGATGCTTCGACTGAGGCTGAGGCTGCGGCTGCGGCTGTGGCTAACAACCCCGATCATATGGAGGTTGTACCGTCTAGGAGACATCTGCAGGCTTCACTATCCAGGAGACATCGAGGATATCTCTAGAGGCACCCCCTTTGCGGATAGCAGATCTCAAGATGCCCACTTTGAGGACCAATTCTGTGGTGTTGGTTGTAGTGAAGTGTCACCTTTTCATGTAGAGGTGTTTGATGTGAAGGCTGCGGTGGCTACTTTGTCTGAGCAGCCAATGGCAAAGCTGACAATGCAGGCGGAGACAAAGGATGAGGTGTTTCTTCTGTGGAAGACAGGAGACAACTAAGAGGAAACACCACTGCAGCAGCTAACATCTGCACTCATGTCCTTTTTGCACAACTCAAAGGACACGATAAAAATCATCGAGGCCAGGTGGATTACCAGTTCTTCTCCCCGTTGATTGATTTTGAACTTGAAGAAGAGTCGAACCTCCAGCCTGGACGGCACACTGATGCCCTAGCTGTCTCACCGAAGTCATCGGCCAACGTTCTCTCCATCAAGGTGGAATCCGGCATGGGCTTCCCAATCGGTCTCTATGGCTCCGTCCTTGTCAGGGATGCCCTCGATGATGAAGGGATCTGCCTGTTTCTTCATGGACGTGACACCCCCCAGCTCATCAAGACAAAGGTATAATTAATATCCCTCATGAATGCACACATGTAACATCCCAAATTTTCAATTTGGAATGTTATACATTAGATCATCATGCATATCATATTTTATTTGCTTTTGGTTTTGATCCTAGAAAATCCTAAGCAACTCAAGGACCCACGGAGAGAGTTGGGGATTTCGTTATTTACATATTTGAGTTTTCTCAAATTGTAAACAGGATCATTTGATTTTATTTATTTTATCATCAATTATTTCTATTACAAAAATATGAGAGAGGGAATAAAATGACTTTCCCAAAATATAGAAATATTGAGGATTTAATAAAAAAATCAAATAAGATTTATTTCGGAGTTTTTTGGTATTTTTAATTGAATTTAGGAAAAAAATACGCGTTTTTCAAAGTTGTATTTTGGGCCCAAATAAATGTTCACTTTATCGGGCTTGATTTTAGAAACCCGGGAAAATTTATTTCATGATTTTTGGAGTCCGTTTAGTATTTCTTTTTATTTTTCTTCCGAGCGTAATTTTAAAAAAAACGAAACCGACTATGGGCCGTACCCGAGCGGGACTCCGCCCGGGGGCGCCTTTAAATAGCGAGGCACCCGGCGCCCCAGCCCATAACCGCGCCCGCGCCCGAAACCCTAGCCCACCGGACCCGCCGCCGACTCGCCGGAGTTGCACGCCGCCCGAGGTTCGCCGCCGCCTCGACTTCGTGCCGTTAAAAAAATATTTTTTTTCTATTCGTCATTTTTTTTTTCTTCTTTTTCTTTTTTCGGATTTTCCGCGGTTATTTTCTGATCGCGATTTCTGATCCGATTTTCGTTTTAGTATAACTTTTCGCTCGTTTATCGGAATCAGGCGATTCAAGCGCCTGGAGTTTCGTCTCGAAACCCTCTTTCCGAATAATCAACTTAAACAAGTTTTTGCTACTGTAAAATTTGACTTAGATCCAGATTACTAGAACGAAGTTTGTTTCTTTCGCCGTTTGGACTTTCTTTGCCTCGTTCGATTTGAATCTTTTTGCAAACCAGTTCTTAAGTTGAACTTTCTGGTTAGATCTTCTATTTGAGTTTTTACCTGTGCATTAGATGAGTACTTATTGTATGCTGTTTGTTTTGCGATAGAATACCCGGAGTTGCGCCGCCCTGTTACTTTGAATCTCTAGTTCGCGGATCATCAGCAAGGCAAAGTAACACTTTGATCATACCTTTTTTCTACAACCCAGTTTATTGCATTAGATCAATCCTCACACATTGCATGATTAGGATCTAATTAAATTGTGGGATGGGAAGTAGATGAGGTAGTACCTATTACCTGTTTATTATCAAACCTTTGGGAGTTACTTCTACGTTTGCTTATTATGCCATGCTATGCTAGTAGACGTGGATTGGGTGAGTGAAATCCATGACAGATGTGAGATTGATAATTAAGGGTTTATCTAAGGTGGCAACCTAAACACACATCTGGGTGGATTGAGGCACCTGGGGTTTCCAGGACTTGCCTGTTTCTTTTGGACCGCCACCCAGGCTCAAAGGGATCATGAGATTATTCATACTAGAAACTTCCGTGTGCAGCCACAAGCCATTATGGGCTCTGGCATAGTTGATTAAGTCGTGCAAACTCTTACAGGGTAGACTAGCAGATGTAGGGGAAAGTAGGTACCGGTCTATCCATCGTAAGGTGCTAGCGCTTCTGAAAGACTGTGTCTCGGTCATCCGTTTCTCAAACACCATGTAGTGCGAGAAATCCAACGGAGGCGATCGAGTCTTGTGGGGAAAAGTGCGCAAACCTCTGCAGAGTGTAATAAACTAATCATGGTTAGCCGTGTCCCCGGTTATGGACATCTTGAGTATCTAGTACCTGGATTTATCATGTGAATCTCAACATGTTACTCTAAATTAATTTTGTTGGGTTTTTTAATGATGATGCTTAATTGGGATTGAGAATGCTGTCAACCATTCTCAATGTTTAACAACCACCATGATAGTAATTAAATTTATTCCTTTGAAGTAGGGAAAAATTGGCTTTACGCAAAAACTAACCATAGAGCTTTCCACCAGCCAAATATGCATATAGTATAGTTGTTTCATTCCATTACTTCTATGTGTTACCTTGCCAGCATATTCCATGTGCTGACCCGTTTCGGGCTGCAACGTTAATGTTGCATACTTTTCAGACGACGATTAAGGAGTTTTTAGGTCGTGGTTCTATACTCAGTGATGCCGTTGGAGTTGATGGACTCACTTATCTTCCAAGCCTTCCGCTGTTATCATTATTAGATGGCCTTAAGCCATATTTATTGTAATAAGTTCTCTTTTGAGACACTCGATGTAATAAGTGTGTGATTGGTACTCTGCTATAAATCCTTCGAGTACTGTGTGGTGTCAGCATTACTGATCCAGGGATGACACCGGAGCACAGAGATCAGACTGTTTGAGGTCTGGTCGCTACAGAGATGGTATCAGAGCACACGCTGACTGTAGGACACGACCACTAAGCTAAGAGACCTAGATCACTACCACTCTCTTCTCTTCTGACTTCTCATCTTTTCTACTCTTTAGGATGGCGGATGCAAGGAACAAGTTCACACAACCAGATGAAGATACACCCTTTGGACGCCACTTGAAGGAAGTCACTAGATACCTGAACATAGGAGTACCAAGCTTCACGGGAACCTACAACGCCACTTTACCTGAAGAAGAGCGCTGGATGATTCAAGTTCAAGTTCCAGGAAGGACGTTCATGCCAGTCACTGAGCCCATAGAGTTTTCTTTTGATGCACCAACTTGGAGTCTAGGAAAGAGTATGGCAGCTCACATCGCCATGGGACGCATTGGAGAAGTCTACCGCAAGGATCTCAAGGATACTATCTACCAGATTTGTGGGCGCCGAGATGAACACTGGGAGATGATCAGCACCAGGAAAGATAGATCAATTGCAGCTTTTATCCAGGAGTTAAACCAGCACATTCGACGACAGGAGAACCAGATGTGCGCCGACATGATAGATCTGAAGAAGGCTAAGACTAGAATCAAGGAACTGGAGGAAGAACTCAAGGCTACACGTGAAGATTATGAAGAAGAAATTGAAGTATTGGTGGAGAAGAATGACGACCTGATCAAGAAGATTGGAATATTTATGGGAGGCCCGACACCAGTAGATGAAGACGAAGAACCCAAGGAGATTAGCCCGGAAGACTACATCATCATCGACGGCACCGACTCGGAAGCAGATAGTAGCGATGATGACTATGTTGATGAAGCTGGAGCGCGATATCATGGAGTCTACAACCGTAGAATATTTCTAGTAGACCACCTCACCAGTAGTAGTAGTCCACCATGTAAATTTAGTAGTCCGAGCACTTTGCGATAGTTAGATCGATTGTATGCCCTTGTTTGATTGAATGAAGTGAATTGTTTGCTTTTGCCTCATGTGCATATGGGTAGTGTTTTCTCTTTAGACCCCCTCTATTCTTACATCTCATCTTTTCTAAACCCTCAGATGCCTCCGAGACGTGACCCCGGATTTGCCTTTCGCCGGAGCTCACCCAGTTGATCCAGCAGCAGAACACCTTGATGCAGTTGCTAGTTCAGAATCAGAATCAAGGGAACAACAACAACAACCCACCACCACCACCACCTGTTGACCACTTAGCCCGTTTTCTTAGGCTGAATCCGCCGGTGTTTTCCAGTAGCACCGAGCCGATAGTAGCAGATGATTGGCTCCGCAAGACAGCTAGGGAGTTGACCACAGCAGGATGCACAGATGCGGAGAAGGTGAAGTTTGCCGCACATCAGTTAGAAGGACCCGCAGCATCCTGGTGGGAGAATTTCACAGCCACCTTCCCAGTCGACACTGTCACATGGGACCAGTTTCAGCAGGCTTTTCGTACTGCCCATGTTTCAGCAGGAGCAATGGCCATGAAGAAGCGTGAGTTTCGTAACTTGCGCCAAGGAGGACGGACAGTTGGCCAGTATGTGGAGGAGTTTAGTAAGCTAGCACGTTATGCCCCAGATGACGTTGCTACGGATGCAGCTAAGCAGGAGAAATTCCTGGAAGGACTGAATGATGAGTTGAGTATGCAGTTGATGGTAGCCACCTTCAACAACTACCAGGAGTTGGTAGATCGTGCTCTTATGATTGAAGGGAAGCAGCAGCAAATTGAGAACCGCAAGAGGAAGTATGGACAAGGAAAGTATAATTCAGGAGCTCAGCAGAAGCCACGTTTTACCCCTAGACCGAGAGGACATTTTCAGCATACCCATGGAGTAGGTAGCTCGCACAATCACAATGGCACCAAGAATGGTAATGGGAATGGAGGAAGCAATGGACAGAACCGCAACACCCCATCAACCCCAGCCAAGAGAGATCTGAGTCAAGTCACCTGTTTCAAGTGTTCCAAGACCGGACATTATGCCAATGAATGTCCTGAAGGCCAAAACGGCAATGGAAGCTCTGGAAAGAAGCCGAACCCTTTCAACAGGGGACAGGTGAACCACGTTAATGTGGAGGAGGTTGAAGCTCAGCCCGATGCAGTAATAGGTAAGTTTTTGGTTAAGTCATTTACTGCACTCGTTCTTTTTGATACTGGTGCATCGCATTCATACATATCAAGGGGATTTGTGGAAAAGTATAGCTGCCCACTAAGGGTTCTTAAAACACCTATGCTAGTAAGCTCGCCAGGAGGAGTACATGGCCAGACAAGGATGTTTTCAAGTGCCATTAAGTATAGGAAGGCATGTTTTCCCAACGGATTTAATTATTCTGGAATCCCAAGGTTTGGATGTGATTCTTGGTATGGATTGGCTGTCGATGTATGGAGGAAACATCGATTGCGCCAGTAAGACAATTTTCACAACGCCAGAAGGAAGAAGGATCAAGTATGTATCCCGGCATGCGCCAAACAGGACACAAGTAAATTCCTTATCAGGAGTTGTGCAGGAGGAAGTACCAGTGGTAAAGGATTTTCCTGATGTATTTCCCGAAGAGTTGCCAGGCATGCCACCGGATAGATACATTGAGTTTTTGATTGAGCTTTTGCCAGGCACTGGGCCAATATCGAAGCGACCATACAGGATGCCCGCAAAGGATTTGGTGGAAATTAAGAAGTAGATTAAGGGGTTACTGGATAAAGGTTACATTCGCCCAAGTTCTTCGCCTTGGGGATCACCGGTACTTCTAGTGGAGAAGAAGGATGGATCGTTGAGAATGGTTGTCTATTATCGAGGATTGAATGAAGTAACAATCAAAAACAAGTACCCGCTACCAATGATCAATGATCTGTTTGATCGATTGCAAGGGGCTAAAGTGTTTTCCAAGATCGATTTGCGATCAGGGTACCATCAGTTGAAGATTCGAGAGCAGGACATACCTAAGACAGCTTTTACCACCAGGTATGGGCTGTATGAGTATACCGTTATGTCATTTGGACTGACTAACGCACCTGCCTATTTTATGAACATGATGAACAAAGTTTTTATGGAGTTTTTGGATAAGTTCGTCGTGGTTTTCATCGATAATATTCTGGTATTCTGAAAGAATGAAGAGGAGCATAAAGAACATTTGCGATTGGTACTTGAGAAGCTCAGAGAACATCAGTTATATGCCAAGTTCAGCAAATGTGAGTTTTGGTTGAAGGAAATAGGATTCCTCGGACATGTTATATCCGGAGAAGGAATAGCAGTTGACCCCACCAAGGTTATCACTGTGACCAATTGGGAAGCACCAACAACAGTTGGAGAGATCCGGAGTTTTCTGGGACTCGCAGGATACTACCGGAGATTTATTGAGAACTTCTCAAAGATTGCGAAGCCTATGACGGAGTTGCTGAAGAAGGATACTAAGTTCAAATGGACTGAGGAGTGTGAGGCTAGTTTCCAGGAATTGAAGAACCGTTTGGTTACCTCACCAGTGTTGATTTTGCCAGATCAAACCAAGGATTATGAGGTGTATTGCGACGCTTCACGTCGAGGACTTGGAGCAGTGCTTATGCAGGAAGGGAGAGTTGTTTCGTATGCTTCACGACAACTGAAGCCCACGAATTGAATTATGCCACGCATGATTTGGAGTTAGCAGCCGTAGTGCATGCATTGAAGACATGGAGACATTTCCTCATTGGAAATCATTGTGAGGTGTACACGGATCACAAGAGTTTGAAGTACATTTTCACGCAGAAGGAGTTGAACCTCAGACAAAGGAGATGGTTGGAGCTCATCAAGGATTATGATATGAGAATTGCATTATCATCCCGGGAAGGCTAATGTAGTAGCTGATGCATTAAGCCGCAAGAGCCATGTCAATACGTTAATGACGGGAGAAATACCCAAGGAGTTAGCAGAAAATCTTCGTGAACTATGTTTGGAAATAGTTCCGAGAGGCTATGTAGCAGTTGGAAATTCAGTCAACTTTGATGGACAGAATCAGAGGAAGCTCAGAAACTGACAAGGAGATTGCTTCTATAAGAGAAAATGAGCCAAGGAAAAGCTAAAGGATTTCGTGAGGATGAGCACGACACCCTATGGTTTGAAGACCGTGTTTATGTACCCAATGACCCGGAGATCAGAAAGTTGATTCTGCAAGAGGCACATGATTCACCGTATTCGATTCACCCAGGAAATACCAAGATGTATTTGGATTTGAAGGATATTTTCTGGTGGACCGGAATGAAGAAGGATATTGCGGAGTATGTAGCAGTTTGTGACGTATGTCAGAGAGTAAAGGCAGAGCATCAGAAGCCAGCAGGATTGTTGCAACCATTGCCGATACCCGAATGGAAGTGGGATAAGCTAGGCATGGATTTTATCACGGGATTACCAAGGACTCGTTCAGGCTATGACTCGATTTGGGTTGTAGTTGATGACGAAGGTAGCTCATTTCATCCCAGTAAAGACCACTTACACCAGTGCTAAGTTGGCAAAGATATACATGACCAGGATCGTATGTTTGCATGGAGTTCCGAGGAGCATCGTATCAGATAGAGGAACCCAGTTTACCTCAAAGTTCTGGAAGCAGTTGCATGAGACTTTGGGTACTAGGCTAGAATTTAGTACAGCTTTTCATCCGCAGACAGATGGACAGACCGAGAGAGTCAATCAGATTTTGGAGGATATGCTGAGAGCTTGTGCGCTAGATTATGGATCTAGTTGGGACGATAATTTGCCATATGCAGAGTTCTCTTACAATAATAGCTATCAGACCAGTTTGAAGATGGCCCCTTTCGAAGCTCTGTACGGAAGGAGGTGCAGGACACCGTTGTCATGGGACGAAGTTGGAGACCGCCAGTTGTTTGGACCAGATCTGATTAAAGAGTCTGAACAGAAGGTGAAGTTGATTCGCGATAGGCTCAAGGTAGCCCAGTCCAGGCAGAAGAGCTACGCAGATTCTAAACGCAAGGAGACAGTTTACGAAGTCGGAGACAGAGCTTATCTTCGAGTATCCCCACTTCGAGGGATTAAGCGCTTTGGAGTTAAGGGGAAGTTAGCGCCACGATTTGTAGGACCATATCGAGTTTTGGAGCGTATGGGAGAAGTGGCCTACAAGTTGGAATTGCCAGAAGGATTGACAGGAGTTCATGATGTGTTCCACGTTTCTCAGTTGAAGAAGTGTCACGCGGAGATGGCTGACATACCTTTGAGAGACACAGTGCCATTGGAAGCAATTCAGTTGGATAACAATTTGACCTATGAGGAGAAACCAGTCAAGATTCTCGAGTTTGCCAGCCGAGTCACTCGCAGCAAGGTTATCAAGTTTTGCAAAGTTCAGTGGAGCCACCACACGGAGGATGAAGCCACCTGGGAGCGAGAGGAAGATTTGCACCACCCTCACCTATTTTCTAGCCAACCCGAATCTCGAGGGGAGATTCTCAAAGGGGGGTAGGTTTGTAACATCCCAAATTTTCAATTTGGAATGTTATACATTAGATCATCATGCATATCATATTTTATTTTGCTTTTGGTTTTGATCCTAGAAATCCTAAGCAACTCAAGGACCCACGGAGAGAGTTGGGGATTTCGTTATTTACATATTTGAGTTTTCTCAAATTATGTAAACAGGATCATTTGATTTTATTTATTTTATCATCAATTATTTCTATTACAAAAATATGAGAGAGGGAATAAAATGACTTTCCCAAAATATAGAAATATTGAGGATTTAATAAAAAATCAAATAAGATTTATTTCGGAGTTTTTCGGTATTTTTATTTGAATTTAGGAAAAATGCGCGTTTTTCAAAGTTGTAGTTTGGGCCCAGATAAATATTCACTTTATCGGGCTTGATTTTAGAAACCCGGCAAAATTTATTTCGTGATTTTTGGAGTCCGTTTAGTATTTCTTTTTATTTTTCTTCCGAGCGGAATTATTAAAAAAACGCGGAACCGACTTTGGGCCGTACTCAGCCAGGACACCGCTGGCCGGGGCCTTTATAAGGCGCCCGAGGCCCGAGAGAGAGCCCGCCACCGCCGCTTAACCCTAGCCACCCTAGCCGCCGCCGCCGTCGCCGTCGCCCGCCGCCGACTCGCCGGAGCAGCGCGCCGCCCGAGGTTCGACGCCACCTCGTTTTCCGTGCCGTTTAAAAAAATTCTGTTCGTCGTTTTTCTTTTTTGTCGGATTTTCGCGGTTATTTTCTGATCGCGATTTCTGATCCAATTTTCGTTTTAGTATAACTTTTCGCTCGTTTATCGGAATCAGACGATTCATGCGCCTGGAGTTTCATCTCGAAACCCTCTTTCCGAATAATCAACTTAAACATGTTTTTGCTACTGTAAAATTTGTCCTAGATCCAGATTACTAGAACGAAGTTGTTTTCTTTCGCCGTTTGATTTCTTTTGCTTCGTTCGATTTGATTCTTTTTGCAAACCAGGGTTCTTAAGTTGAACTTTCTGGTTAGACCTTCTATTTGAGTTTTACCCGTGCATTAGATGAGTACTTATTGTATGCTTGTTGTTTGTCTGCGATAGAATACCCGGAGTGCGCCGCCTGTTACTTCGAATCTCTAGGTTTCGCGGATCATCAGCAAGGCAAGTAACACTTTGATCATACCTTTTTCTACAACCCAGTTTTATTGCATTAGATCAATCCTCACACATTGCATGATTAGGATCTAATTAAATTGTGGGATGGGAAGTAGATGAGGTAGTACCTATTACCTGTTTATTATCAAACCTTTGGGAGTTACTTCTACGTTTGCTTATTATGCCATGCTATGCTAGTAGACGTGGATTGGGTGAGTGATATCCATGACAGATGTGAGATTGTTAATTAATGGTTTATCTAAGGTGGCAACTTAAACACACATCTGGGTGGATTGAGGCACCTAGTTTCCAGGACTTGTTTTTCTTTTGGACCGCCACCCAGGCTCAAAGGGATCTTGAGATTATTCATGCATAGAAACTTCCGTGTGCAGCCAAAAGCCATTATGGGCTCTGGCATAGTTGACTAAGTTGTGCGAACTCTTACAGTGGTAGACTAGCAGATGTAGGGGATGTAGGTGGTACGGTCTACCCGATCGTAAGGTGCTAGCGCTTCTGAAAGACTATGTCTCGGTCATCCGTCTTCTCAAACACCCTGTAGTGCGAGAAACCAAACGGAGGCGATCGAGTCTTGTGGGGAAAAGTGCGCAAACCTCTGCAGAGTGTAACAAACTAATCATGGTTAGCCGTGTCCCCGGTTATGGACATCTTGAGTATCTAGTACCTGGATTATCATGTGAATCTCAACATGTTACTCAAAAATTAATTTTGTTGGGTTTTAATGATGTTACTTAATTGGGATTGAGAATGCTGTCAACCATTCTCAATGTTTAACAACCACCATGATAGTAATTAATTTTATTCCTTTGAAGTAGGGAAAAATTGGCTTTACGCAAAAACTGTAACCATAGAGCTTTCCACCAGCCAAATATGCATATAGTATAGCTGTTGCATTCCATTATTCTCTATGTGTGTTATTGCCAGCATATTCCATGTGCTGACCCGTTTTCGGGCTGCAACGTTAATGTTGCAGACTTTTCAGAGACGATTGAGGAGTTTTAGGTCGTGGTTCTATACTCAATGATGCCGTTGGAGTTGATTTACTCACTTATCTTCCAAGTCTTCCGCTGTTATCGTTATTAGATGGCCTTAATCCATATTTATTGTACTAAGTTCTCTTTTGAGACACTCGATGTAATAAGTGTGTGATTGCTACTTTGCTATAAATCCTCCGAGTACTGTGTGGTTTCAGCATTACTGATCCAGGGATGACACCGGAGCACAGAGATCAGACTGTTTGAGGTCTGGTCGCTACAAACTCCTATGGCTAAGTGAAAGTGTTAAAGCAATGTAGTCTGATTGCCTTGTTCGCCGTGCTATCACCTCCTTAATGGACCAAGACGTTGGATCAAGTGTGAATACGCGCTTTTCCAAACACCCCCGCATTATATGCGTGGGGGCTGAAGCCGACGACTGCAAACTTTCAGGTTATATACATACATAAACGGCCGCACAGGAGGCATCATAATACTTTTAGACAAAAGTATAAACACAACCTTTATAATCCAAATAGCATTATTTTTACAATTGGGATACACGTCACTCAAACATGATACTCTTCGAGCACTGAGCCTCTATTAAACGAGCGCCTTCTAGGACTTCTTCAAAATAGTGCTCGGCCGAGACCTGGCCTACGGCCGGATCCCGGGTTGCAATAGTGGTGGCATCCATCTCTGCCCAGTATGTCTTAACACGGGCAAGAGCCATCTGCACACCCTCTATGCACACCGACCTCTTTACAGCGTCGATATGCGGCACAGCACCAAGGAATCGTTGAACTAAACCAAAATAACTATTTGGCCTTGGTCCTTCCGGCCAAAGATGATCCATGACAGACCTCATGGCAATCCCGGACAACCTATGGAGCTCAGCCCACTCGGCCATTCGCTCATTTAACAACAGCGGACGCGTTCGAGCACTGAACTGCGACCAGAACAACTTTTCCACTTCGTAATCTTTTTGATCTTTGAAAAACTCAGTCGCATCAGCAGCACTCGTTGCCAAGTCCAAGTACGCGTCTGCAACACTCCATAATTGATCTAGAGGGGCATACTTCGGAATCTCCAAACTTTGTCCGCAACAAAAAGGGATTCCCAGCCGTGATATCTCCGGCTTGACGAAGCTCCTCCTTCGTCACTCTGATTTCAGAGCGGGTTTCCTTGGCTGCTACCATGGCTTTCTTCAGGTCCACCGTTTTCGCTTGTCTTTCCTTTTCAAGAAGCTCATACCGGTCGCGGCATCCTTCAGCTCAATAGCCATCTTGGCTATTTTATCTTCGCTCTGGCGATGAGCAGCCCGTTCGGCTCTTAACTCTTTGGCCGCCTTTAGGGCAGCCGCATCACTTCTCCTGGCTTGTTCCTTTGCTCGGGCAAGCTTCCGCCCTGAGGGTCTCCACGGCGGCAGCTCCATCTGCAGTCACAACATGTTATAGACACTAGCATCATGCTCCTCTTAAATATCTGTTGACCACTGGAGAATACATACCCTGTGCCCCGTCAAGCCGCTTGTTCACAAGCATGATGTCGGCATCTGCCGTATCAAGCTGCCGCCTCAGTTTAGCAAACTCACCAGTCCGGCCAGCCACCGGACCCTCAGCCGCCTGCACATGTGAGCAGCATGATCATTACCTGGGACTATGATCCTCTATTTGCCGCCTCTGGACAGCAACCAGAGTCCCAGGGGCTACTATCTGTATAGGGCACACCTAGCGTGTGCGTTACCGTCTGTATATATATATATTACTTTGCGTACCTCAAAGCCTTTTAGCAGGCTCATAAAAGCTTCATGCAACCCACTTTTGGTGGATGAAATCCTTTCAACCACCGTACCCATTAAAGTACGACGCGCTTCTGAGATAGCCGCTTGCTCCAGAAAGACCCATAAGTACGTTCGGTCATGCACCGGACAATCCCGGACTCTTTTTGTTGCTCCCCTTAGGAGCCGAATACTCCGGACTTTGGGTGGCCGAAGGGTTACCTTCCTTCCTTGGTGGATTAGGAGAAATCCTCCGTGACGACACCTCGGGGTCGTCCGCCTCATGAGGCGGGGAGACAGGGGGAGACGTTTCTCTATCCATCATCTCCGGCAGAAGATCCCCCGAAGATGAACTCTGTCGAGAAGGGCTACGATCTGAACTACAAGACATACATCCCGGTTATTGTCCTCGAAGATGAAAGCAGGATATATTTACCAAAAGTACTCTGGTCCACTTACAACTCGGTGGAGGGCTGATCCCCTTGTGGGCACTGGGCGGTAAGGATGCCCTCCGGGGCAGGGCCCCCTGGCGAAGATTTCTTCCCTCATTTGGAAACCCTTGTTTCCAAGTCTTCAGAGGCGGTCCTCTTCTTTCCTTGGGGAGAGGGAATTTTAGATTCTTCTCCCCGTTATCCTCCTTCGCGGAGACACTAATTCCCCCGGGTTTGGATGAGTAATGTGTGAGGCCCGCTTTCGGCTTCTTTATTCCTCCCTTTATCTTCCCCTGATGGCACTTGATAAGGTGCGTGCTCAAGCATCCTGGCTAGTACAGGATCCGGTGAGCCTTCAGGAAGGGGGGCCGAACACCTGATCATCTCCGCCTTTCTTATCCAGTCCTGGCCCAAGAGCAATTTTTTCAGAATGATGTTATCACAAATGAAAAAGATGACTTGTTCGTCCGCAGAATTACTTACGTTGGTATCTGGACGATTGCAGTTTAGACCCGCATCCTCGGTGGTGTCCGGACACTTTATTCCTGATCCGAAGAACAATCCATACATCCCTTCGAGCGTCACACCAAAGAATTGCTGAATAGTTTGCGGTCCTTCCGGGTTGAACTCCCACATATGGAGAGGTCGACGTTGGCATGGCAGGACCCGACGAACTAGCATGACTTGCATTACCTTGACAAGGCTAACATCTCTCTTGAGGAGATCTCGAATGCGACTCTGCAATGTCAGCACGTCATTAACTGGCCCCCAGTCCAGCCCCTTGTTGACCCATGATGCCAGTTGTGGCGGGGGGCCCGAACGGAAGGTAGGGGCGGCTACCTACTTAGTACTTCAGGGAGCTGTGATGTAAAACCACTCCCGCTGCCATAAGTCAGACATCTCTGGGAAGGACCCCTTTGGCCATGGAGCATCGACGCCTTTACTTATTATGGCGCCTCCGCATTCTGTGTGTCGCCCATCGACCATCTTCGGCTTCACATTGAAGGTCTTAAGCCATAAGCCGAAGTGTGGGGTGATGCAGAGGAAGGCCTCACACACAACGATAAACGACGAAGATGTGAAGGATGGAATCTGGAGCTAGATCATGGAAGTCGAGCCTGTAATAGAACATAAGCCCTCTAACAAAGGGATCAAGACTGAAGCCTAGCCCTCGGAGGAAGTGGGAAACAAATATGACACTCTCGTTGGGCTCGGGAGTGGGGATGACCTGCCCTTGAGCAGGCAGCCTGTGCAAAATTTCGGCGGTCAGATACCTGGCTTCTCTTAGCTTCTTGATGTCCTCCTCTGTGATAGAAGAGGTCGTCCAGCGGCCTTGAAGGTTGGATTCAGACATGATTAAAGGTCTGAAACGCTTAGCCTGAGCATTGGGTGTTGGAATTCGAGGTGGAGGAAGGGAAGGATCGAGCGCGAGAAGAAAAGGACAGGCCTTGGCCCCTTTATAAAGAGGATGAATATCAAGCGTCCTCCGCATGGCCGTTCGGAACTTGCCTAAAATCGAGGAGTCATACCAGCAGGCGCGATTGGGTTGCCCACACCCGTATTGATGAGAATCCCGTGATAAGGGGACACGATCTCTACTTCGACAAGACGTGCCAAGAAAACCGCCTCGCAATATGTGCAGTAGTTGGTTGGGAAAAACGTTTCGAATAATGACCGGGCCATGGCGTGATGTCACATTATGAAAAGTTATCAACAGATTAGATTTGTGGAAATATTATACTCTCTACGTGGTATGTGGAAATTTGTTTTGCAGAGCCGGACACTATCCTTGTGATCGAAATCTTCTATGGAGTATTCGGAGGAGGAACCCACCTTGCAATGCCGAAGACAATCTGTGCGCCGGACTCATCGTTCATTGAAGCCTGGTTCAGGGGCTACTGAGGGAGTCCTGGATTAGGGGGTCTTCGGACTGCCATACTATATACTTTGGCCGGACTGTTGGACTATGAAGATACAAGATTGAAGACTTTGTCCCGTGTTCGGGTGGGACTCTCCTTTGCGTGGAAGGCAAGCTTGGCAATTCGGATATGTAGATCTCCTCCCTTGTAACCGACTCTATGTAACCCTAGCCCCTCCGGTGTCTATATAAACCAGAGGGTTTAGTCCGTAGGACGACAACAATCATAATCACAGGCTAGCTTCTAGGGTTTAGCCTCTACGATCTCATGGTAGATCACCTCTTGTAATACTTATATCATCAAGATCAATCAAGCAAAAAGTGCGATGATCATCATTTTTTAGAGCATTGTCCCAAGTGAGGAAAGGATGATGGAGACTATGATTCTCCCACAAGTCGGGATGAGACTCCAGACTAAAAAAAGAGGCCATAAAAAAGAAAAAAGAGAGAAAAGGCCCGAATAAAAAATGAGAGAAAAAGAGAGAAGGGACAATGCTACTATCCTTTTACCACACTTGTACTTCAAAGTAGCACCATGATCTTCATAATAGAGAGTATCCTATGTTATCACTTTCATATACTAGTGGGAATTTTTCATTATAGAACTTGGCTTGTATATTCCAATGATGGGCTACCCAAAATGCCCTAGGTCTTCATGAGCAAGCGAGTTGGATGCACACCCACTTAGTTTCTTTTGTTGAGCTTTCATATACTTATAGCTCTAGTGCATCCGTTGCATGGCAATCCCTACCCACTCACATTGATATCTATTAATGGGCATCTCCATAGCCCGTTGGTACGCCTAGTTGATGTGAGACTATCTTCTCCCTTTTTGTCTTCTCCACAATCACCATTCTATTCCGCATATAGTGCTATGTCCATGGCTCACGCGTATGTATTGCGTGAAGATTGAAAAAGTTTGAGAACACCAAAAGTATGAAACAATTGCTTGGCTTGTTATCGGGGTTGTGCATGATTTAAATACTTTGTGTGGTGAAGATGGAGCATAGCCAGACTATATTATTTTGTAGGGATAACTTTCTTTGGCCATGTTATTTTGAAGAGACATAATTGCTTACTTAGTATGCTTGAAGTATTATTATTTCTATGTCAATATTGAACTTTTGTCTTGAATCTTTCGGATCTAAATATTCATACCACAATTGAGAGAATTATAGCTCACAATAGTAACACTAGGTGGACGAGGCACCAAGACCCAGGTGTTAGTGTGATGGAGAGCAGCAAACTCCTCGGACATGGCGGCACGCTAGGCAGGTTTACCAAGAGCATCACGATGGGAAACTGGCGCGGCGAAGAAGGAACGACGACGAGAGTCATATCGAACCATGCCATCAGTGTAAGACTTCTCCTTGCGGGTATGATCACAATGGCGTGTAACCATAGCATGCACCGGAACTGCATCACTGGTGGGAGAAGACGGCGTCAACGAGGGCTCGGCCGAGGGTGTCGCGGATGAGGAGACCTCAGCAAGAGGCGACACGGGCCGAGAGACGATGGTGGGCTGGACCGGCCCAGGCGAAGGTGGCAGCCCGGGTGACGCACCGGGTGAGGGTGGCGACCTAGCCGCATCCGCGGTCGCACCATCTGGCGAGGCAGCCGCGCCTGCCTCGGATGGCGGGTGACGGTGTCCTGGACTAGGGGGTACTCACCACATCATCTCCCGATCTGTTAGATTGGGCCGAGGACCCCCATGGCCGTATAATCATGGCCCAGTTCGACAACTGCCGCATACAAGAAAGATTCCACAAGACTTGGGGATCAAGACAAGGACTCCTCCCCACCGGCGTATTCGGCTAGGACTCTTGTTATCCTAGGCCTCTGGTGCATTTATATAAACCGAGGCCAGGCTAGTCGATAGATCATATACATACAATCATACCATAGGCTAGCTTCTAGGGTTTAGCCTCTCCGATCTCGTGGTAGATCTAACTCTTGTACTACCCATATCATCAATATTAATCAAGCAGGACGTAGGGTTTTACCTCCATCAAGAGGGCCCGAACCTGGTAAAACATCGTGTCCCCTGCCTCCTGTTACCATCCACCTTAGACGCACAGTTCGGGACCCCCTACCCGAGATCCGCCGGTTTTGAACACCGACATTGGTGGTTTCATTGAGAGTTCCGTTGTGTGATCGGCAAAAAGGATCGATGGCTCGTCTACAGGTCAACTGCGATGCCGGCATCTTTGTCGCTGGCTCGACTGGTCACCTTGGCTCGACCGAGGACCGTGCTCCATCTCTGATCGTCATGTTTGGACGAGGGCCTTCATCAACATCAACTCCGATCTCTATCAAGATCATGGAGGAATCATCCATGGAGCCGGGGCTCAACGTCAACATTGCCCTCGGGCGACCGTGCTGTTTTTCGAACAGCAAACTTGTGTCCGCCGCCACCGCCTCCTCAAGTGTCTTTTTAATGATCGCTTTGGTGGAATTGTCCAGAATTGAGTCTACAACAACCCTGGAAAATTTCGTCGAGTTCCGATGGAGGAATATCTGGCAATCACGATATACCGGAGCCCTGTCAAATCTGGACGGGAATCTTGGATGGGTTTAGGGCGTGGTGTCCAGCTTCTAGCTCGAACGTCCTTTGAAAGATCCAACCGTTGATCGTCTGCGGAATTTTCATATCTACCACCTCTCAAAATTTCAGCTCGATCCGACCGTCCAAACTCCAGGAACCTTCCGATTAGTGCATCACTTTTCGGATCTGTTTTCTACGCGAAAACAAATCCGATCCGAGTTGGTCTTTTTTATGAACGGGATTTCAGACATCCCTTTTGAAGAAAGTTTTGTATGGGGTATTGTGTTTTGTTCCCGAACACATCCCACTAATTTTAAGATCTTTTAAACATGATCTTCAACATCATGCTGGTGTCAAACCAGTCCGACAATATTGCTCCACGGCTGCCGACCTGCGCTAGACACGTCGTCACTTTGTTGAGCCAAGCTCAACTTCTTCGGATCATCATCTCGGCAAGCCGAACAAGAGCCCAGCATCACGAAGGATAAATCATCATCAACATCGCCGCCCCACGGATTACACGGAGTTGGAATACCGGCATCGCCGCACGATCGCTTCATCAAGCTGGCATCGACCACGTCACGACCTGCATCGGCAGGGCCGCACTATTGCTTCTTCAAGCTGGTGTCCATCACGCCGACCTACTTCGACTCATCGGCTGACATCGAGGCTTCGACATCTCGGCTGGACCGGGGGCTTCGCCATCTCTTCATCAACCTACTCCGGACACTTCGGCGTCACTAGCCGACCAGCTCCGTCACGTTAGCTGGACCGAGGGCTTTGCCTCGGCGAGCCAACCTTTGCCAACATTGCCATGCCGTCGTTTTATCGCCCATCAGGCAATGGGTGTGCGGATCGAGTCCCAATTTCAAGAATCACCTTCCTTCGGATTGCTACAACAAATAAACCAGGTGCTATTAATCCCAGTATTTTTTGCTTGTTTGGGTTCATTTTTCCCAAGGAATTATTACTCTGGCTTGTCCATCATATGTACATAGGTCTATCAAATGGTGGCTGCATTAACGCCGGTCGCATGGTGGTTCAGTCAGTCTCCGTACATAGTACGACGAATACTGCATCCGGAACTCGGACCGACCTGTGAATTCAGGCTTTGCCACGCCTTTACCGCATCACGCCGACGCCCTGCATCGACATTGACTTCGGCGCCAGGCCATATTTCTTTTATTACTCACTTTGCATAAATTATTTATTATGCAACGATTTTTTTAATTATCATTATTACTATTATCTCCGGTTTGCACTATTTTTTGTGCACGGGAAAATGATCCGGGGACTTCGGTGTCACTCTGCCGGTCTGCATTGACCGTGCTATGTCACCACTTCGGCGTGTTGAGCTCTCCGCTCCACCACCTTGGGACCGGCTTGGGGGATGGAACCTTGCCCCACATCAAGCTCGGACCGCGTCATCAATACCGAACACATTAACCAGCTAAGTCGCTTTCATGCTCAAAGCTTTAATTTCTAACTTGTGTTCGGTTCGACCAAGAATTATACTTTTTTGGAAAAAAGTTGCTTGTAAAAAATTTCCTTGTCCAAACTTTGTTTGTGACGCATAAATTCAAATACCCCGTTTACTTGGGGGCTTCCTTTATGAAGCTTTTCCTCTTGCATATGATTATACTTGTACGGCTTCGTTCCTTGTTCGTGTATTACGCCACAATATGCACCATATTGACTTAAGCGATTTGCAAGCTGGGTTGCCTCGCTCCTGTGTTTACCCCTACGTTCCCGATTGTTCGGCTAGGGAGTAAAGGGAGCACCTCTGCGATTGTCACGATCGGGTCACCGAGCCGGACCTCAGACTGGGTGAAGCCGAAAGCTAGCGCTCTTATTGTTCAATGATGGTCGGCACACAACGGAACTCATGAGTACAAAAAATCTATTGCACAAGTCTCATAATAACAATGAGCACCGAAGAAAGGTATCGGTGGGGGTACTATTTTCTTCGAAGATGCTTCTTACACTTCACGGTAATATAGCATAAGTTCCCTGAGCGCGCTTTGTCTGTTACAGCCTTATGGCCTGATTGCCTGGTTATTGGAAACACCGTCGATATTCTCGACCGATAGGAGTACATAACACTTTTCGGTCCTTGACCGAAGAGGGAGAAGCCGACGGTCGGTTAAGACGCGTTTAAAGTTCGTTTGAA
>NC_053022.1:583135420-583160360 GCF_003073215.2 Triticum urartu
ATGGCTAACAGAACGCACATAGTTTGAATTATACAAACATTTGAGATATTAAAGTGGCAGCTATTTTTTCAAAATGCTTTTGTTGCTGTCATTATTCGAGTGCGCCTTCTCTCACAATGGACACGAAAAATACCACATCATGTCAGGTGCCATTCCATGATAGCATGCCAAGTTTCATGAATTTCAGATGAGTTTTGGATTTACTAGAATTTAAAAATAAAGTATCTCAACGTTTTGCCGGCAATCAACGGTGCCCTGGTGTTTGAAATTCATTCCCATTTCTTGCATGGGACCTAAGCATGCACCCAAGGACACAGATTTGATTTTTCAACCAATTTATATGCACTCGAGCATGTGCATGTAGTTCAAATTTCAATTATGCACATAAATGCTTTGAAAACTCACTTAATGCATAAAAATGTCCAAACGAACCCCGAAAAATCACAAAAATTAACACAACACTCCTGTTGTTCTATGTTGACACGAGAAATTTTTTGAAGCAATAAGAGGCAATGGATATCATTTCATCCCCAAAGGTGGGACACTACCTACCAAAACCATCATGCTTGTTTGAGAAGCTCTGGTTTGTGCGAAGCATATACCCAAACCTGCCCCAAAATGGGACAAATTTTTTACCATGATATGTTCATGCTGCTCCATGATAGCATGCCAAGTTCATGAATTTCAGATGAGTTTTGGATTCACTAGAATTTAAAAACCCTCTCAATGTTGTGCCGACAATCAACGGTGCCCTAGTGATTGAAATTCGTTACCATTTCTTGCATGCGACTTAAGCATGCACCCAAGGAAACATATTTGATTTTTCAACCAATTTATATGCACTGGAGCATGTGCATGTAGTTCAAATTTGAATTATGCACATAAATGCATTGAAAACTCAGTTAATGCATAAAAATGACCAAACGAACCCCAAAAATTCAACAAATTGACATAGCACTCCTGTTATTCTATGTTGATACGAGAAATTTTTTGAAAGCAATAAGAGGCAATGGATATCGTTTCATTCCCGAAGGTGGGACGTTCCCTACCGAAACCATCATGCTTGTCATAAGAAGCTCTGGTTTGTGAGAAGCATATACCCAAACCTGCCACAAATGGGACAAAATTTTTACCATGGCATGTTGATGCCGCTCCATGATAGCATGCCAAGTTTCATGAATTTCAGATGAGTTTAGGATTTACTAGAATTGAAAAACCAGGTATCTCAATGTTGTGCCGGCAATCAACAGTGCCCTGGTGATTGAAATTCATCACCATTTCTTGCATGGGACCTAAGCATGCACCCAAGGAAATAGATTTGATTTTTCAACCAATTTATATGCACTGGGGCATGTGCATGTAGTTCAAATTTCAATTATGCACATAAATGCATTGAAAAATCAATTAATGCATGAAAATATCCAAATGAACCCCAGAAAATCACAAAAATTCACACAACACTCCTGTTGTTCTATGTTGACATGAGAAATTTTTTGAAAGCTATAAGAGGCAGTGGATATCGTTTTGTCCCCAAAGGTGGGACGTTCCCTACCGAAACCATCATGCTTGTTGTGAGAAGCTCTCGTTTGTGAGAAGCATATACCCAAACCTCCCCCAAAGTGGATAAATTTTTTACCACAACATGTTGATGCCGCTCCATGATAGCATTCTCATGAATTTCAAACGAGTTTTGGGTTTAGTAGAATTTAAAAACGAGGCATCTCAATGTTTTGCTAGCAATCAACAGGCCCTGGTGTTTGAAATTCATTCCCATTTCTTGTATGGGACCTAAGCGTGCTCCCAAGGACACAGATTTGATTTTTCAACCAATTTATATGCACTGGTTTATGTGCATGTAGCTCAAATTTGAATTATGCACATAAATGCATTGAAACTCAGTTAATGCATAAAAATGTCCAAATGAACCCCGAAAAATCACAAAAATTGACACAACACTCCTGTTGTTCTATGTTGACATGAGAAATTTTTTGAAAGCAATAAGAGGCAATGGATATCGTTTCGTCCCCAAAGGTGGGACACTCCCTACCAAAACCATCATGCTTGTTTGAGAAGCTCTGGTTTGTGCGAAGCATATACCCAAACCTGCCCCAAATGGGATAAAATTTTTACCACGATATGTTGATGCCGCTCCATGATAGCATGCCAAGTTTCATGAATTTCAGACAAGTTTTGGATTAACTAGAATCTAAAAACCCTCTCAATGTTGTGCCGACAATCAACGGTGCCCTGGTGATTGAAATTCATTACCATTTCTTGCATGGGACCTAAGCATGCACCCAGGGAAACATATTTGATTTTTCAACCAATTTATATGCACTGGAGCATGTGCATGTAGTTCAAATTTGAATTATGCACATAAATGCATTGAAAACTCAGTTAATGCATAAAAATGTCCAAACGAACCCCAAAAATTCAAAAAATTGACACAACACTCCTGTTATTCTATGTTGACACAAGAAAATTTTTGAAAGCAATAAGAGGCAATGGATATCGTTTCGTTCCCAAAGGTGGGACGTTCCCTACCGAAATCATCATGCTTGTTGTGAGAAGCTCTGGTTCGTGCGAAGCATATACCCAAACCTGCCCCAAATGGGACAAATTTTTTACCATGGCATGTTAATGCCGCTCCATGATAGCATGCCAAGTTTCATGAATTTCAGATGAGTTTTGGATTTACTAGAATTTTAAAACTAGGTATCTCAATGTTGTGCCGGCAATCAACAGTGCCCTAGTGATTGAAATTCATCACCATTTCTTGCACGGGACCTAAGCATGCAGCCAAGGAAATAGATTCGATTTTTCAACCAATTTATATGTACTGGGGCATGTGCATGTAGTTCAAATTTCAATTATGCACATAAATGCAATGAAAACTCAGTTAATGCATGAAAATGTCCAAACGAACACCGGAAAATCACAAAAATTGACACAACACTCCTGTTGTTCTATGTTGACATGAGAAATTTTTTCAAAGCTATAAGAGGCAGTGGATATCATTTTGTCCCCAAAGGTGGGACGTTCCCTACCGAAACCATCATGCTTGTTGTGAGAAGCTCTGGTTTGTGAGAAGCATATACCCAAACCTGCCCCAAATGGGACAAATTTTTTAGCACGACATGTTGATGCCACTCCATGATAGCATTCCAAGTTTCATGAATTTCAGACGAGTTTTGGGTTTAGTAGAATTTAAAAACCAGGCATATCAATGTTTTGCCTGCAATCAACAGGCCCTGGTGTTTGAAATTCATTCCCATTCTTGCATGGGACCTAAGCATGCACCCAAGGACACAGATTTGATTTTTCAACCAATTTATATGCACTGGTTTATGTGCATGTAGCTCAAATTTGAATTATGCACATAAATGCATTGAAACACAGTTAATGCATAAAAATGTCCAAACGAACCCCGAAAAATCACAAAAATTGACACAACGCTCCTGTTGTTCTATGTTGACACGAGAATTTTTTGGAAGCAATAAGAGGCAATGGATATCGTTTCGCCCCCAAAGGTGGGACATTCCCTACCGAAACCATCATGATTGTTGTGAGAAGCTCTGGTTTGTGAGAAGCATATACCCAAACCTGCGCCAAATGGGACAAAAATTTTACCATGGCATTTTGATGCCGCTCCATGATAGCATGCCAAGTTTCATGAATTTCAGACGAGTTTTGGATTTGCTAGAATTTAAAAACCATGTATCTCAATGTTTTGCCGGCAATCAATGATGCCCTGGTGTTTGAAATTCATTACCATTTCTTGCATGGGACTTAAGCATGCACCCAAGGACACATATTTGATTTTTCAACCAATTTATATGCACTCGAGCATGTGCATGTAGTTCAAATTTGAATTATGCACATAAATGCATTGAAAACTCAGTTAATGCATAAAAATGTCCAAACGAACCCCAAAAAATCACAAAAATTGACACAACACTCCTGTTGTTCTATGTTGACATGAGAAATTTTTTGAAAGCAATAAGAGGCAATGGATATCATTTCGTCCCCAAATGTGGGACGTTCCCTACCGATACCATCATGCTTGTTGTGAGAAGCTCTGGTTTGTGAGAAGCATATAACCAAACCTGCCCCAAATGGGACAATTGTTTTACCACGGCATGTTGATGCCGCTCCATGATAGCATGCCAAGCTTCATGAATTTCAAATGAGTTTTGGATTTACTAGAATTTAAAAACCAGGTATCTCAATGTTTGCGCCCGAGTGACGGTGGCAGGGTGTTTGACATTCAATCCCATTTCTTGCATGGGACCTAAGCAGGCAACCAAGGACACATATTTGAATTTTCAACTAATTTATATGCATTAGAGGAGCATGTTCCTGTAGTTCAAATTTGTATTATGCACGTGAATGCATACAAAACTCGGTTAATGTATAAAAATGTCCAAGCGAACCCCGAAAAATCCCAAAAATTGACACAACACTCCTGTTGTTCGATGTTGACACTAGAAAAAAAAATTGAAATCGAGAAGAGGCAACAGATATTGTTTCGTCCAGAAAGGTGAAACGTTCCCTTCCGAAACATCACACTTGTTGTGAGAAGCTCTGGTTTATGAGAAGCTTATACCCAAACCTGCCCCAAATGGGACAATTTTTTTACCACGGCATGTTGATGCCGCTCCATGATAGCAGGCAAAGTTTCATGAATTTTGGACTAATTTTGGATTTACTAGAATTACAAAAGCAAGTACGTCGACGTTTGCCGGAGAGCCACGGTCCTGTGGTGTTCAAATTTCATCCCCATTTCTTGCATGAGACATAAGCATAAACCCATGGACACATATATGATTTTACAACCCATGTTGGTGCACTGGAGTATGTGCATGTAGTTTAATTTTGAATTGTGCACCTGAAATGGCTAGAAAACCAATTTAATATATAAAATGTTCAAACGAACTCTGAATAATTCCAATTCTTTTACGACACACATATAGTCGCATGTTCACTCTAGATAAAAGGTCTAGCAATTCAAACACCGTCCATCGCCGCTGTGACCCCATTATGTAATTCAAATCAAGATGAAAAATCAAGTAGACCGCAAACAATTTATTATCACCAACCATGTGAGATGCAGCACAAAATATCCTAGAGCATTGTCGGTGTATAGTACACCTATGGCTTACGCGAGAAGGTGCGTCAGCTACAGTCCACAGTCGGCATCTCAAGCACACTAACTCACTGTCCAAATATCATTTCACTGTTCAATTGTCGCCGGTGAAAGATGGGCACGTGGACTCACATCGTGAGGGCAACTTCGGTGGCCCACTCCAGCGAGAGCGCGACCATAGCTGCCTTGCGCGTGCTAACAAGGTGCATGAGCGCGGCCGCAATCTACGACTGGGCGGCCAAGGCAGCCCAAACGGACGCTGTTTCTTCTCAGGTGGCGGCAACAACATCTGCCTCGGGGATAGCAACTGGCGAGAGCAGCACAATAGCTGTCCATTCCGCAGCAGCGGCCTTAGCCCTGATGGAGGCCACCCACGCCCAGCTCCTGGCGGTCACCGCACAAATCAAACGAAGCTTCTCTGACAACGGTCGGCGATCCACGACCGAAGAGCTGGCAATCGCCGAGAGCGTTCATGCAGCCGTCCGTTCCTCCACCGCATACATTGTGACGACGGAGCCCGTCCAAGCCCAGATCGTGTACGCCAACGCCCAACTTGTGGCGGCCTTTTCCAAATAGATGGTAGACACGGATGGCGAGATTGTCGGATTACGGGTTCCGGCGAACCCTTGAGCTTCAAACACTGGGGTGCGCACGAAGATCTCTCCCCCCAACTCACGCTCTCGTAACGATCTCAAAGCCTAGCTCGCCGAACCCGAGGAACAAGGGACACAAGAGTTTATACTGGTTCGGGCCACCGTTGTGGTGTAATACCCTACTCCATTGTGGTGTGGTGGATTGCCTTGTAGGCTGGGGATGAACAAGTACAAGGGAATAACAGACTCCTAAGGAGAGGTGTTCTTCAGCTCGATGAGCTTATGTGGCTGGGGATGATCTGAGTGAGCTGTCTCCAGATGATCCTCTCTCTCTCTCCCTCTCTCTCTCTCTCTCGATGAGCCCCCATGCTACGGTGGTGTCTAGCTCTATTTATAGAGGCCCGGGTCCTCTCCCTAAATATTAGGCGGGAAGGGATCCCACAACGGCCAATTCGAAGGGGGACAACGAGTACAAGTTATCCTGACAAAAGGTGGTCTTCGCCTGCCAAAGGTTCTGGTGGTGACGCCTTCGTGGGCTGCATGGTGACCTCCGTCTTGCCGTCCTGCTGGTCATGGTCTCGTCGCACTAATATGGAAACCTTTGCCTGACGCCTCGGGACTCCTCGCCTGTGCCTGCCTCTTTAGCACCAAAGAGGAAACTGGCACTCTGTGCCCACTGGCGCCCGGCTGGCATTGGTCGTCATGGCTCACATCACGGGAACCTCACGAGGTGCCCCTTGCCTTGATCTCTCCGCTCCTCGCGAGCCAGCTTAGTGAGGCTGCCCCTGAGGAGGTCTTGTGTCGTCTGCCTCACGAGGTTTGGCCCCTCGCGAGGGTCTTGAGCGTTGGTTGATGAAGATTGGCCGTACCAGGCTGCGGCTGGAGCCATGCCCTGGGCCACATGCAGGCAAGTCTGGGTACCCCCATTCCCAGGACGCCGACAGTAGCCCCGGGCCGAAGGTGTGCTCGTGCTTGGCTTCGCGGCGAAGCCAAGGGGCAAGTTCGGAGCGCCGCGGACCCCAATAGCCTGCGGCCTTGATTGACGTGTGGCGATTGACGGGTCGTGGGCGTCGCCGCTTCCCCACGCTACCTTGGCAACTGCCCGACTTGGCGAGTCCCTGTTGCATGTAGAAAAAGGTCATTATTACCTTAGATCATGGAGGCCGATGGTTGGCCTCCTCGTGGCTATGAATGGGAAGGAGGGTGGAGCCCTCATCACCCATCTCTTCCTCCAATCCTCCTGCTTCTCCTTCTTCCTTCCTTCCTTCGCTGCTGCGCTGCGTCACCCATGTCGCCGATACGGAGGTTCTCTTTCGCCGAGAAGGGGAAAGCCCTCGTGAAGAGCTTGTGACTCTCCCGCCAAAGAAGAGGCTGGCTCGCTCGTGTGATGCCGCTGTATGGCCGGAGGTGATGAGGCCTTGGTACGAATGGCTTCCCCGGGGCTATCCACTTCCTTTGTACACCCATGCAGAGGGCTCCGGAGGAGGTAGCAGGGATCGACGACCCCCGCGCCACGGCCGCGGTGGCCATGCAGTGGCGGCGCACGCTGCCGCCCCACGAACCCACGCCGAGGGGCTCGCTCGTGTGATGCCGCTGTATGGCCGGAGGTGATGAGGCCTTGGTACGAATGGCTTCCCCGGGGCTATCCACTTCCTTTGTACACCCATGCAGAGGGCTCCGGAGGAGGTAGCAGGGATCGACGACCCCCGCGCCACGGCCGCGGTGGCCATGCAGTGGCGGCGCACGCTGCCGCCCCACGAACCCACGCCGAGGGCTCCTCGCGAGGATTCATGCTATGGGCGGCGATGCCACTGAGCACATGGATCCGGTTTTCGATGTTCTTCACTGATGTGATGCCGCTAAGGGGACCGCTGGAGCTGTAGCTGCAGCATGCTGGGTGTGACACCCTGGTGATGGGGGCGGAGGTCGAGGTCGTCTCCCCCGGCATGGTCTTCACGACCCGAGGATGGGGCGAGGTCGCTCGCATTTGCCGCGCAGAGGGAGCGCTCGCCATCCATTTCGAGTACGACAGCACCTCCATGCAGTTGTTCAAGGTCTTCGACGAGGAGGGCAATCTCCTGGATTGCTGTCCTAGAGGGGGGCTCCAGGATGTTGCAGCAGCAGGCACTCAGCCTGCCCTTGGTCCTGCCAATAGCTCCTCCAGCAGCAGTGGTGGCTCCTGGTGGTCCAGCGAATCTCCCGAGCCCGACGAGACTACGGAGTCGAGCGATGACAGCTACGTGCCCTCGAGCTCGCGCCGTGCCCGGAGCACAGCGACGGCGTATGCCCGCCACTACCGTTGATCTGGTTGGGGTTGGCGCCAGCCCCTCGTGGCCCACTGTTGATGATGGCGTCGGTGGTGATGCCTGCAGATAGGGCTCGTAGAAACCTTCTTCTTTTGTTTCCTGCAAGGAGTCAAGATGAACCCCATGGGGGCATGTAAAGATTTTGTAGTGTCTTTTGTTAATATTTCCCTTCTTATGAAGATCTATGACTGCGTGTCTTCCTGTGGCTCGGTCCCCCCTTTCCGTCCTTGCGGTAGCCTAGTGCTCTATGCCAACACGTCGCGGTCCCCAGGCAGGCTACAGCCGTCGCTGGTATGCCAGGTCGCGATGCCGTGGTCAAGGCCAGGAGGTGAGCGGCCCGAGATCTAGTAAGAGCTCCTAAGGCACGATGCTCAAGAGGTCCCCTTTAGCGTGCAAGCAACTACCTGAAGGTAGGAAAGGAAGGCGGCGTCGCCGTAGAAAGGATGCAAGAGGGGGGAATCCTGTGTAGCTGCACTTAGCTGACCCGGGTGTGAGACTTATCTTAGTGGTCCAAAGTCGATTCCTTGTGCCACGCCAGCTTCGTGTGCCAACTGAGTCGAGCTCGCGCGAGTCTCCACCTCCTTTCATGCCCTTCTACGTGCTCTGCATCCTCATCTCCCGGCCCTCGAGCGAGCTCAGCCGCCGCCGTATGCTAGGTCGTGATGCCATCGTCAAGGTCGGGGGGTGAGGGCTGGAGAGCCCGTAAGAGTTCCTGAGTCGCGATGCTCAGGATCCCCCCCCTTTAACACGCAAGCGAATTGTGTGAAATAAAAGGGGGAGCCTGTGGTATCGTTCGCCATCATCCTTTGGTGGTTCCTGTAGGTTAGCATGAAGGAGGAATACATGCTGCAACTGCGCTCGCCGGTCTGCCACTGGTTGTTCCACAAGAAGGTGAAGGCACCGAGGGCCTGGTGAGGTGACATGCGCGGGGCGTGCCGCGAGCCAGAGCTCGACCACTTAGATTTTCTAGCGTTGCAGGGATAGACCCGAGCACGAGCGTCATGCCAGTATGGGTAGCCTCCATTGCGGGATGAGCAGGGGGTCGATGGGCAGTGCGGGTGGCCGCGATGGATAATGAGCAAGTGATGACCATGAAATGACTCAAGCAAGAGGCGAGTTAGCTCAGATAGATGCAAGAATGATACATGCCCCCGGGACCTCCCCGAGCGGCCTGGGGATGATGTAGCCCGAGTGGTGCCCCCAACTAAATGAACTGGAAAGAGTCACCTGATAACGCTGACGGAGTAGTGTTGAAGTAGCCGATGATGCGTGCCAAAGAGTCGCTCCTCATGAGCCGCCAGAACCCTGAGCCTCAGGAGGCTCCGGGGGCTCGGGTGGTTCCTTGAGGTCCATTGCCATCTCCGCCAGGACAGCGTGATTCCTAGCCTCCTGAGCCGCCAGAATGCTTCGCAGGTGGCGGCCGCGTTCGGCAAGCCAAATGTCATGCGAACGTAGCTGTGAGGTGGACCCTAGCACCGACCAACGCACGAAGGCCAGAAGCGCTCCTGAGATGTGGCCCTGTTGAGCCCTGGAATGTCGATTGAGACGCGCAGCCCATCATCCTCACCAGGATGGGGGGCTATGCCAGGTGGTGGGTGGCGGTCGCCGCATATGGCCCTTGCCTCTTGAACCTCCTAGGTCATCTTGACGATGAACTCCTGAGCACCGAGCACTCCTCACCCGGCACCCTCCTAAGGGAAACATGCGGCGAAGCACGCCTCCACATGATGCCCGAGCGCCTCCCTCGTGATGTTGGCTAGGTCTGAGGCTCTCCAGAAGAGAGCCCCTGATCCTTGCCCGAGGAGGGCGCCGGGCACGCCTTCCTATGCCAGGGAGGGAGGCGCCCCAGCTATGGGCGCAGGTCCTGAAGTGGTGCCACTGGAGACGCTACTCTCCTGAGGCCCCGGGAGGAGTAGCTGCTTCTTCTTATTGGTGATGTCCTCAGGAGGGTACATGATGCCTTCGTTGTCGGGGTCTTCGATCGTGGTGGCTTCGAAGACGCGCTCAAGGGAGCACACCGCATCTCTTTCTTCGCAGGGGAGCGTGATGATGCCTCCACTCCCGGGCATCTTGATGACGTTGTAGCGTGGTGGGTCACCGCCATAATTTTGGCCAATGCTGGATACCCAAGAATGGCGTTGTACGGCAGACGGATGTGGGCGATGTGAAAGTCGATGAGCTCGGTGCGGTACTTGTTACGCTCGCCGAAGGTGACAGGGAGGCGGACCTGCCCTATCGGGGTCGTGGAGCCGTCAGTTACTCATGAGAAAGGCTTGGTAGGCTGTAGTTGATCGTATGGCACTTGGAGGCTGTCGAATGTCTCAACGGACAGGACATTGAGCCATGCGCCGCCGTCGATGAGGGTCTTGGTGATTTGGACGTTGCCGATGACGGGTGAACAAAGCATCGAGAGGACGCCGGCGATTGCCACGCAATTGAGCTGGTCCGCCGAGCTGAAGGTGATGGCGCACTTGGACTACCTGAGCGGGCGCGTGGCCTCGAGCCTGGGAAGGGCCGTGTTCACCTCACGAGCAAATTGCTTGAAGATGCGCTAGGAGCCTAGGGCCTGAGCACCGCCCAGGATGCAGGCGATAGCGCGCGGCTGCTGGAATCCCCCATCCCCTCGTCTTGATGGTGGTCGTCGTTCCTCCTTGGTTGTGGCGGCAACAGAGGGAGGCCAGCATTGCCCTGCGGAAGGTTCTCACGAGGCTGGTCTCTCCAGGCGCCCTCATGAGGTTGGTCCTGCCAGTGGTCCTCGCGAGGCCGGTCGCGCCACTCCTGACGAGGGCCACGGTCGTCCCAACGTCCCCCACTTCCTCCTCCTCCTCGGCCATAGCCCCGATCGTTGTGCTCGGGGCGCCGACCGAAGGGTCCATCTCGAATGGCTCTGAGCTTCTGGCAATCATTAGTGTTGTGGCTGTGTACGTTGTGGAAGGCGCAGAATGGATGGCTTAGATGACTCGGGGTGGTCCCGGCTGGGCTTCGAGTCCGGCTCCGTCGCGAGCACGGCTACTCCCTTGCGCTTCACGTCCTTGGCCTTGGCCTTCTTATCTTTAGGGCCAGCCGCAGGGAGCTCGAGAAGGGAGAGGCACCCCTCCTCAGCTCTTGCGCACTTGGTCGCCATGTTGAACATCTCCAGGGCCGAGCATAGCTCTTCATGGATGGCGAGCTCCTCCTTCATCTTGATGTCGCGGATGCCATCGGAGAACGCGGAGATGATGGCCTCGTCCGTCATCTAGGGGATCTTGAGGCGGACGCTACTGAAGCGCTGGATGAACTTTTGCAGGGTTTCCCCCGATTGCTGCTTGATGCACCGCAGGTCGCCTGCGGCTGGCGGGCGGTCGCGAGTACCCTAGAAGTTGGCAACGAAACGCTCGTGCACCTCGCCCCAGGAGGAGATTGATCCCGCGGGCAGGTTCAGGAGCCATGAGCGAGCGCCATCCTTGAAAGCCATGGGAAACCAGTTCACCATGACTTTTTCGTCGCCGTTGGCTGCCTCGATGCTCAGCTCGTAGAGCTGCAGGAACTCCACAGGGTCGGGGGTGCCATCATAGCACGAAGGCAGATCCGGCTTGAACTTGCCTGTCCAAGCGATGGTGCGCAGCTCAGGAGTGAAGGCTTGGCTACCTGCTGTGGTCACCGGAGCCCGTCGTGGCGGTGGAAACTGGTATTGGCACCCACGCACCACCGCGGTAGGTGGCGCGCGGTCTTGTCGTGGTGGCATGGGGAGTGCGGGAGCGTTTTCTTGCGGTCGAGGGACTTCCTGGCAGCTTCTTTCTTCGTGTGCGGGCACACGGCGTGACAGATCATGCCGCGGGACCATGCATCTTGGGGCGAGGACACCGTCTTGGTGTGGAGGAGGCAGGGGCACTCCATGAGCCGCGCGTCTCGGTGCGAGGGCGTCGTCTTGATGCAGGGGCGGCGGAGGAGCTCCGTGAGCTATGTCTCCCACGATTGGAGGTGGCGAGGTAGCGAGAGGTACGGTGCAGGAGAGCCCCCAGCGGTGCTGACGAGCTCGACGATGCGGTCCAGCCAGTTTTCGTAGAGGTCGTCGACTGGGCGGTAACGCAGGAGCTCGCGTGCCATGAGCAACGCGGCCTGCGCATCCATGGGCACGCGACGAGAGTGGGACGATGAGCCGGCCGGAGTCAGCGACGGGGTGGCGGTGCGGGCATCCCCGCATAGAGGGGTGCAGCGATGACGCTTGCTGCTCATTTGTTGCCGGGCCGGTGGCGGTGTTGGCAACAGGTGATGGAGAACGACGGGGAGGTCTACCAATAGGCGCCGTCTGGGCGACACGAGCGGCGAGGGCGGCGCGGCGCTCAGCACCGGCTCGGTGAGCGTCTAACATGGATGTGGAGCCGCGAAACGTGGGTCGACGAAGCGAAAGCTTCAGCGCACGCCTACTCGGCGCGCCAAATGTTAGATTACGGGTTCCGACAAAACCTTGGGGTTCCAACAATGGGGTGTGCACGAAGATCTCTCCCCCCAGCTCACGCCCTCAGAACGATCTCAAAACCTAGCTTGCCGAACCCAAGGAACAAGGGACACAAGAGTTTATACTGGTTCGGGCCACCGCTGTGGTGTAATACCCTACTCCAGTGTGGTGTGGTGGATTGCCTTGTAGGCTAGGGATGAACAAGTACAAGGGTAGAACATCCTCCTGAGGAGAGGTGTTCTTGAGCTCGATGAGCTTGTGTGGCTGGGGATGATTCGAGTGATCAGTCTCCAGATGAGCCTCTCTCTCTCTTGGTGGGCCCCTAGGCTACGGTGGTGGCTAGCCCTATTTATAGAGGCCCGGGTCCTCTCCCCAAATATTAGGAAGGAAGGGATCCCACAACGGCCAATTCGAAGGGGGACAACGAGTACAAGTTATCCTGACAAAATGTGGTCTTCGCCTACCAAAGGTTCTGGTGGTGACGCCGTCATGGGCTCCGTGGTGACCTCCGTGTTGCCGTCCTGCTGGTCTTGGTCTCATTGCACCGATATGGAAACCTTTGCCTGACGCCTCGGGACTCCTCGCCTGCACCTACCTCTTTAGCACCGAAGAGGAAACTGACACTCTGCGCCCACTGGCACCTGCCTGGCCTTGGTCGTCATGGCTCACGTCACGGGAACCTCACGAGTGCCCCCTTGCCTTGATCTCTCCGCTCCTTGCGAGCCAGCCTAGTGAGGCTGCCCCTGAGGTGGTCTTGTGTCGTCCGCCTCGCGAAGCTTGGCCCCCCGCGAGGGTCTTGAGTGTTGGTTGATGAAGATGGTCCATACCAGACCGCAGGTAGGCAAGTCTGGGTACCCCCATTCCCAGGACGCCGACAGAGATGCTTGCCAACTATGGTGCGATGGATGCCATGGAGTCTCTTCCCCAGGAGACCATTGGGCGCGAGCTGGACATGGAGGCGGCGGCGGAGATCGACGAACATCAGCCGTATTAGTACTTTTTGTTTTGTTTAATTAAGAGCGCCAGTCTTTAATTTGTTAGAGTAATGTTTAGATCAGCTAGCTCCATTTAATTGTTGAACTTGCTCGATTAAGAAGTGTGGGTGTGCTATAGTCTCCTTTGTGTACACAAATTATGCAATGACGTGGATGACCACTGTAACCATGGAAATTCGAACCAAAATTTTTTATGTTCAAACTCATCAACACGGGTTAAGCTATCTAAATCGTTTGTGATGTTCACATATCGTACATAGTTCTAAATAAGGGACCGTGTCTGATGACACTTTGCACGCCAGTTTTTTCACTGAAGTGATTCCAAATTTTTGGCTTCCGTGGAAATATCTACCTCCCCGCCCCTTCCCTTACCAAAATCCACATTTCCCCTATTTCCGCCTTCCTTTCCAAGTTGAAACCTTCACTCCTTGCTTGCAGTGCCACCTCCTCATCGGCGACCCTCCTTCACACTGCTCGGCCTCGTCTATCCAGGAAGGTAATCCACACCCGACCCCCATCCTCTTCCTCCTTTCACATTCCACATGCCCTGACCGCCGGCGCAAGCGCGACACCTTCCACCCAAATCACCGACCCCTCCACCAAATAAGCGCCGCCCAAAGCCATGGTGCATGCAGTATAGCCAGGATCTCAATGAGCATTTGGCAGCGGAGAAGCAAATCGTGGCCACACGCGCGGATGAGGTCGCGATGGCTGCCATTTGTGCTGACCCCCATATCTTGGAGGAGCACCTTGCCATTTGCTAGCTACACCGGTTATGCATGCTCGGCTTACCCGTTGCGTGTGCTGCTCCTGCCTTTCCTTCGCAAATTCTAGTGAATTGTGCTATATAATTTTACCATGCAATCTGTTGCTCTAGTGTATATGTTCTATATGTCGTGGAGTTTGGTGCTCACTTATTAACCGTTTTGTTAATTAGTTGTCGTCTTGAGTTAACTGTTTGGTTCAATTCTGCAAATGTGATGTTCAATTCTTCAGGCTGCAATTTTGTATTGTCTTCCATGTGAGAAATAAATGGAATTTATCTTTACAAAATACATGATAAACGAATACAATTGCTATATTTTCAAGTTGTCAAGCATGCTTGGTTTGGTTATACATTGTGCATGTGGTGCTCAGTTAACATTTGGTTCATTCGTGTTGTGGTGTTTAGTTAACTATTTGGTTCAATTCTGCAATGCGATGTTCAATAGTTGTGGGTGCATTCTGTTATTGTATACCATGCGATGAATAAATTGAATTTGGCTGTAGTAAATACATGAGAAACAAATACAATTTCTACAATTGGCTGTAGTTAACTGTTTGGTTAACTGTCTGATCTTCTATCAGGAGTATGTTATATTGTGCAATGTGGTGCTCAGTTAATGTTTGGTTCATTTGTTGTGGTGTTTAGTTAACTGCTTGGTTCAATTCTAAAATGCGATGTCCAATTGTCGTGGGTAGAATTTTGTATTGTTGTGCACTTAATACATGAGAAACATATGCAAGTGCTATATTTCCTAGTTCTTAATCATTCTTGGTTTGGATAAATGGGTTTTCCATGTGGCTTGAATTAATCTGATGAATCGGCAATGTGCTTATTTTTCATCAACATATTTTAGTGATAGCATGCGAACCCTTACTTAACCTGATGACTAACTACCGTATATGTGTTGCAGGGAAACAATGGGAAGCACTAAGGTTGACAATTGAGGTTAGCACGTGCATGGTCTGTTGTCTAATAGAATATTATTGTGCAATTGCAAGAACCATTCTAATATTTGGGTTTTTAACAATTTGGTCTTGCACATGTAGGTCCTACTGTCAGAGGTTTTGACCCACTGTTCGACCCTTTTTGCATATGGGGAAATGAGTTGTCCATGACGGTTTCTCGGTCGGGTGGGAAGGACCCCCCTATCGCCCACACTCACTAGGCGACGGTTCCAAATGTCATCATGGAAAGCGGTTAAAAACCGTTTGTATAGAACCAACGCGTACCAGTGATACGCGGTGATTCCCAACTTGTTGTGAAGTAGGTGAACAAAGATGATCAGATTTCACCGATGGAAGCCTACATGGAAGAGGTGAAGAAGTTGGAAGAGCACTTCAATGGGCTGCAAACAGAGCACATACCCCGTGTGGAAAATAGCATCGTTGATCACCTATCAAAGTGCGCTACACAGAAGCTCCCTGTGGAACCAGGCACTTTTGTGCTCCACCTCACCCAACCAACAATTTCTCCACCAGCCTTGGCCAGAAAAAGAAGGAAGCTCAACACGAGCAAGCATTTCCCGACAGAGCTCCCTGGAGCTGCCAGTGAAAAGGCTGTCGGGAGAAATCCTGCGCTGGATGGGGAGCCACACTCTCAGGCGGAATCCCAGGCTTTTGCCATAGAAGCAAGTGCTCCCACAGTAGAAGAGATGCCTTTGGTCCTTGTCATTGAGCCCCAGGCTCCGATATGGGCACATCACATGGTCCAATTCTTGCAAACTGGAGAATTTCCTGACGATCCAGAGCAATCTGAGAAAGTAGCCTGGCAACCGAGTATGCACTAGTTTGTAGACAACATTCTGTACAGAAAGATGCCGAACTACGTGAAGTGGAAGTGCATCAGTCAAGAGGATGGACTAGAGCTGTTGGCAGAGATAAATGGAGGAGCATGTGGCTCACTTTTGGGATCAAGAGCACTTGTCAGGAAAGCTTTCCGGGAAGGATTCTACCAGCCCACCGCCCTCCGGGATGCAACTGAGCTTGTCACTAGGTGTGAAGCATGCCAGTTCCACTCCAAGAATATTCACCAGCTAGCTCAGGCCATGCAGACCATCCCTTTGTCCTGGCCTTTCGCGGTCTAGGGGCTCGACATCTTGGGCCACTTCTCCCATGCTACTGTGGGATTTGAATTCTTGTATGTTGCAATCGACAAGTTTACAAAGTGGCCCAAAGTGGAACCAGTGAGATAGGTGACAACATAGTTAGCTATCAAGTTATTCAAGGGACTGGTGTGTCATTTTGGAGTTCCCAACAGGGTAATCACAGACAATGGCACCCAATTCACAAGCCGCGCCTTCATGCAGTACATCCAGAGCCTTAGGAGAAAGGTCCCTTTCGCGTCCGTTGCTCACCCAAGGAGCAACGAGCAGGCTGAGAGGACGAACGCTAAAGTGCTGCGGGGACTGAAGACAAAAACGTTTGATAGACTACGAAAATGCGGCAAGCGCTGGATTGACGAGTTGCTGGTGGTGATGAAGCTATGTACCTAGGGTAGGGTCATGGACCTGTCCTACCTACCCTACCCAAGGACATCTCTAGAAGAAATCACCTTTCAATCGACTTGAAGGTGTCCCACTCGACAGACTCGAAGACACTCGACCAAGAAGCATCACTCGACCGAGACCCAATCACTCGACGGTCAGGAGACCTAAAGTCACTCCGCACGCTAACGGTCGGTCATTAAATAGCTTTTATGGTCATCATAGCACTTTATTACAGCGTTACCAGTACCGCCCCACCTTAATGTACATTGAACCCTTGGTAACGTGGGCTGGCCGGGGTCCTGGCGCACTCTATATAAGCCACCCCCTCCTCCGAGACAAGGGTTCGCACCTCTGTAACTCATACTCACATAATCCAGTCGACCGCCTCCGGGCTCCAAGACGTAGGGCTATTACTTCTTCCGAGAAGGGCCTGAACTCGTAAACCTTTTGTGCTTACAACTTCTCCATAGCTAAGATCTTGCCTCTCCATACGTACCCCCCTACACCACTGTCAGACTTAGAACCAAGACAGTTGGTGCCCACCGTGGGGCCGGTGTTTTAGCGTTTGTTGGAGAAGTTGCGGCTTTTTTCTAACCCGAACCATCATGGTTTTCGGCGGAGTTTCGGTGGAGGGCCACGAGATCCGTCTCGGCGCGCTCACGTTCATCGTCGACGACTCTGCTTAGCTCCGGGAGGCTCCGCTCGACGTGGACGCACTCCCTGCTCGCGGGGCAACGCACTTAGCGCGTGCGTCCGCGGCGTTCTCCTGCGGCAACCGTCGACCCCCTACCGGTCGGCTCCTGTGTTGTCCTCCCTCCCCGTTTCCCGCGGCGCAAGCGCTCCGGTCGGTCGAGACTTCAGCGGTGGGTGAGACACGCGGTGGCACGTCAGTCGGCCACCCCTCAAGTCGCGGCGATCGAGCCCGACGAATCCCTCTACGGCCTGTTCGACCTGTCGACTGGCTCCGCAGAGACCGCATCCGAGTGCCGACAGCAGCGATCCGGCGGCGGAGGTTCTGATGGTCGATGGACCGCCCAGTCCTCCCAGTTTTCCCCGTACCGACGGAGGCACGGGTGGAGGCGACCCGTCGCGTCTCCATGAGGAGTATCTTCCCGAGCCTCTCACATCGTTGCAGAGACAAGAACTTCGCCGCCGGAACATGGATGCACTGCACACTCCTATCGTTGGAGAGACCCCCGAGGCTCGCGCCTTGGAGGACGCGCACCTGGAAAACTTGGTTGAGCGCACTCGACTGGAAAACCTCCAGCGAGCACTCGACAAGCGTGCGCGACAACGGGTTCCCGAATCTAGTCGACGTGAGCTCTTCCCTCCCCCGCAGGTATATCGAACTCCGATTCAGAATTTAGCAGCTGCGGCCCGTATAGTGGAGTCGATTCAGCCTTCCCAGTCGAAGGATGGCAGAGGCTTGCTGCAGATCAGAGCGTTACTCCGGGCAACAGGAGATCAGAATTCTGCTGTTTCTCAGTCGCGGAACAGGATTCACAGCAGATCCGTTGCCGCAGACACAGTCCAGTCGGCTCACAGCCCGAGATCGCCCCCGAGGTGTGAGGGACGTGGAGACTGGCGTGACCAGTATGGGAACCATGAGCAGTATGATCACCGAGCCGATCGTGACGGTCGACGTCGAGTGCCCACGCCTCCCCCGAGGAGCAGGTCATATGTGCCTCTCCAGCAGGATGACAGGCGCCCTCATAGTGGTGGGCGAAGGATTCCAGTCGACCCCAGAGGGCCAGGCTTTGACGCGAGATCCATCCTCGTCCAAGGTCTGGTCGACAGGAACAGGGCTCACCGAGAAGGTCACGACAGAGATGCACCTACCAGCAGCAGAGTACATGTTTCGGGGCCAGAGTGCTTTAGTAGATCCATCAGGGCCGCTGTGATTCCTCCCAACTTCAGGTTGGCGAATGGAGTCAGTAAGTTCACTGGCGAGTCCAAGCCCGATACTTGGCTTGAAGATTACCGAGTGGCCGTCCAGATCGGCGGCGGCAATGATGAAGTGGCCATGAAGCACCTCCCTCTCATGTTGGAGGGCTCGGCCAGAGTGTGGCTGAACCAGTTAGCACCTAGCAGCATTTACACTTGGGAGGATCTCTCCCGAGTGTTCGTCACCACATTTGAAGGTACGTGCAAGCGACCGGCAGGGCTGATGGAACTGCGGTCTTGTGTACAGAAGTCAAATGAAACTTTGAGGGATTACATCCAGAGGTGGATCACGTTACATCACTCGGTGGAGAATGTGCCTGACCACCAAGCAGTTTGTGCCTTCAAGGAAGGCGTCAAGTACAGAGAACTGAATTTGAAATTCGGTCGAACCGGAGATATGTCCCTGAATCGGATGATGGAGATTGCCACCAAGTACGCTAATGGTGAAGATGAGGATCGACTCAGGAGTGGCAAGCTCAAGTCAGTCGTCCAAGAAACCGGAGGCAATTCCAATCGGAAACAGAAGCGGAAGGCCGAGCCAGCGGCTCCCGGGGAAGCTTTAGCTTTGGCCCAAGGAAAGTCTAAAGGGAAACCTAAAGGGCCTTGGAACCCCAAAAAGGTTAAAAACCAGGAGGGAAATGATGTGTTGGACTTACCATGTCTCGTCCACACAAAGAAAGGAATGAAGACTCTAACTACCCCCGCTCGGGACCGCACTCGATAGTGTCGACTCTTGATCCAGTAGTTCCAGGGTAAGCAGCCCAAAGGTAAGGAAAAGGAGTCGAACAAGGTCGAGGACAAAGAGGACAGTGACGACGGATACCCTCAAGGTAAGGAAGAAGGCTGAATCACTCGGCCAGATTGCTCTTGATGTGGTTTTCGGTGATTCCAAGAATTACCGCAAAGAGAAGTTGACATTTGAAGTTGTAGACTTCCAGAGTGCCTATCACGCTATTTTGGGAAGGCCAGCTTATGCACGCTTCATGGCCCGACCGTGTTATGTGTATCTCAAATTGAAGATGCCTGGTCCCAAAGGTGTGATCACTGTTACGGGAAATCGGAAGAAAGCGGAAGAATGTTTTCAGAAAGGTTCGAAGATCGCCGACGCTCAGATGGCTGTGGTGTAGTTGCAGGAAAACCAGAAGACTGCAGACCCGAGTGATTTTTTGCGAGCCAAGAATCCCACTACGGAGTCAGCTTTTCAGTTGACTGGCGATACAAAGACAGCTCATATCCACCCGACCGACCCCAGCGCTGCTCCAACTCATATCTCGACAACACTCGACTCCAAATAGGAAGAAGCGCTCATCCAGTTCCTCCGTGAGAACTGGGACATCTTCGCATGGAAGCCCTCTGACATGCCGGGTGTTCCTAGGGAGCTGGCTGAGCACCACCTAAGAGTCGACTCAAAAGTAAAACATGTCAAGGAACATCTCCGACGGTCCGCCGTCCAGAAGAGAAAGGCCATTGGTGAAGAGGTAGCTCGGCTCTTAGCGGCGGAGTTTATCCGAGAAATCTACCACTCCGAGTGGCTCGCCAATGTTGTCATGGTCCCCAAGAAGGACAAGTCACTTCGCATGTGCATTGACTTTAAACATATCAATCGGGCCTGCCCGAAAGATCATTTTACTCTCCCCCGCATCGACCAGATAGTCGACTCGACTGTGGGATGTGAGCGACTGTCTTTTCTAGACGCCTATTCCGGGTACCATCAGATCCGTCTGTATGGACCTGACGAGATCAAAACAGCTTTCATCACCCCATTCGGTTGCTTCTGTTATGTTACCATGCCATTCGGCCTCAAGAATGCCGGAGCCACATTCATGAGGATGATCCAGAAGTGTTTTCTCACCCAAATCAGTCGGAATGTGGAGGCATACATGGATGATATTGTGGTCACGGAAGGGTTCTGACCTACTGACTGACCTTGCTGAAACTTTTGCCAACCTCGGAAGGTTTGATATCAAGCTTAATCCATCAAAATGTACATTCGGAGTTCCTGGCGGAAAGTTACTTGGTTTTCTTGTTTCCGAACGGGGAATCGACGCCAATCCAGAAAAAATCGGTACTATACTCCAAATGAAAAGTCCTGTGCGAGTGCACGATGTTCAAAAGCTTACTGGTTGCTTGGCCGCCTTAAGTCGATTCATATCTCGCCTTGGTGAAAAGGCATTGCCTCTTTACCAATTGATGAAGAAGTCTGACAAGTTCGAGTGGACTCCTGAAGCTGACGCAGTGTTCGCAGAACTCAAACCTCTGCTCTCCACCCAGCCGGTGCTTGCTGCCCCAATTAGCAAGGAGCCTTTGCTGCTTTACATTGCAGCCACAGGAAAAGTCGTCAGTACGGTACTTACGGTCGAGCGGGAAGAAGAAGGGAAAACCTTCAACGTTCAGTGCCCAGTGTATTATATTTCTGAAGTCTTGGCCCCATCGAAGCAAAGATACCCTCATTATTAGAAGCTCGTATATGGGATTTACATGACTACAAAGAAAGTTGCCCACTACTTCTCTGATCATTCCAATACAGTCGTCAGTGATGCTCCGTTGTCAGAGATCTTGCATAACAGGGACGCAACTGGTCGAGTGGAAAAATGGGCGATTGAACTTCTTCCTCTACATATCAAGTTTGAGGCAAAGAAAGCTATCAAGTCCCAGGCAATCGCGGATTTCATCGCCAAGTGGATTGAACAGCAACTGCCGACTCAGGTTCACTCGGAGCATTGGACCATGTTCTTTGACGGTTCCAAGATGCTAAATGGTTCCGGAGCCGGAGTGGTGTTGGTCTCCCCCAGAGGAGATAAACTCAGATATGTTCTTCAAATCCACTTCGATACCTCTAACAACGAAGCAGAATACGAAGCACTTTTATATGGGTTGCGCATGCCATTTCCACTTCGGCGTCCGGTCGTCTCAATGGTCTACGGCGACTCAGATTTTGGTGGTCAAATCAAGTGATGAAGGACGGGATGTCAGAAGTCCAGCATGACTGATTATGCAAATGGCAGTGAGAAAGTTTGGAGAAGAAATTGGAGGTAGAGCTTCATCACATACCCCGACTGAAAATCAAGCAGCTGATGATCTAGCAAAAATAGGTATCCAAAGAGAAGCCATTACCAGCAATGTGTTTTTGGGAACACATCCACACAATACCATCGGTCCAAGGATCCTTCACTGAAGAGGCCCAGCCAAAAAGTGCCACGGATCCGACTGAAAGTTGAAGTTCCGGCTGTGGTCACCTGATCATGGAAAGTCTTGGTTAATCACTCCCGTCTTGGACAGAACACCGTACATCGCGTACATCCAAAGGAAGGAACTCCCAGAAGAGGAAGAAGAGGCTCGACAGATTCGTCCGTCGATCCAAGGCTTTAACAGGTCATAAAGGGACAGTTATATAGAGAAAGCGCGACCGGGGTCGGCCAGAAGTGTATTACAACCAGAAGAAGGTCAGATAATCCTTAACGATATCCACTCGGGGGACCTGTGGTCATCATGCGCCCTCGCAGACCATTGTGGCTAAGCATACCGCGTGGGGTTCTTACTGGCCAAGAGCCAAATGAGATGGCAAAAGAGATAAGTCGACAAATGTGAAGGATGTCAGTATTACTCCAATATGCCGCACAAGCCCGCGTCAGCCCTAACCCATTCCACTCGTCTGGCCTTTCGCTGTTTGGGGGTGGACATGGTTGGACCACTGAGAACAGGCAGGAGCGGCTTCACTCATGTGCTGGTAGCAGTCGACAAGTTCACCAAATGGATTGAAGCCAAGCCTATCAAGAATCTTGATGCTTGCACCGCTATCAGTTTCATCAGAGAGTTGATATTCAGATATGGAGTTCCGCACAGCATCATCACCGAACGGTCAAACTTCGATTCCGACAAATTCAGGGCCTTTTGCGCCTCTCAGGGCACTCGGGTCGACTATGCTTCGGTCGCTCACCCTCAGTCGAATGGGCAAGCAGAAAGGGCAAACGGCCTAATTCTCAAAGGACTGAAACCCCGATTGATGCGCGATCTCAAGCACGCAGCAGGTGCATGGGTCGACGAGCTTCCATCAGTCCTTTGGGGATTGAGGACAACCCCGAATCGATCGACCGGAAGAACCCCATTCTTTCTGGTCTACGGAGCCGAGGCAGTCTTACCGAGTGACCTGCTTCACAACGCTCCCAGAGTCGAGCTCTACTCAGAAGATGAAGCAGAACAAGCCCGGCAGGACGCAGTCGACCTCCTAGAAGAAGAAAGAGAAATGGCCTTGATTCGATCGACCATCTATCAGCAAGACTTGCGTCGATTCCATGCCAGAAACGTGAAGAGCCGAGCCTTCCAAGAAGGAGACTTAGTCCTCCGAGTGGATCAGCAGAAACCACACAAGCTCGCTCCTACTTGGGAAGGCCCCTTCATAGTCACCAGAGTCCTCCACAATGGAGCATACCACCTCTACAATGTCGATCGCCAGATTGATGAGCCACGAGCCTGGAATGCGGAGCTACTCCGCCCCTTTTATACTTGAATTCTCACTCGGATGAGATGTAATAAGAAAAACTCCTGTAGTTTATTTATCAAAGACAAGAGCGTTATAATTTTCCCAGTGATTATTATTGTTTTTGTTTGCGTAAGAAATCCCCCAGTGGGTGGCTTAGCTGCGAATCCGCTTCGCCTAAGTTTGTAAAAACAGTTTCCTACCGAGTGGCGACCTAGCCTCCCATCGGGGGCTTAGCTGCGAATCGTTTCGCCTAAGTTTGAAAAAATCCTACCGAGCGGAGAGCAATCCTCCCACTCGGGGCTTAGCTGCAGTCCAGTACTCACCTAAGTTCTCTCACTTAGAGACTTAGCTGCAGTCTAGCACTCGCCTAAGTTTGAAAAAATCCTACGAGTGGAGAGCAATCCTCCCACTCGGGGGCTTAGCTGCAGTCCAGTACTCGCCTAAGTTCTCTCACTTAGAGACTTAGCTGCAGTCCGGCACTCGCCTAAGTTTGAAAAAAATCCTACCGAGTGGAGAGCAATCCTCCCACTCGGGGCTTAGCTGCAGTCCAGTACTCGCCTAAGTTCTCTCACTTAGAGATTAGCTGCAGTCCGGCACTCGCCCAAGTTTGAAAAAAAACCCTACCGAGTGGAGAGCAATCCTCCCACTCGAGGGCTTAGCTGTAGTCCAGTACTCGCCTAAGTTATCTCACTTAGGGACTTAGCTGCAGTCCGGCACTCGCCTAAGTTTGAAAAAATCCTACCGAGTGGAGAGCAATCCTCCCACTCGGGGGATTAGTTGCAGTCCAGTACTCGCCTAAAGTTCTCTCGCTGGAAACTTAGCTGCAGTCCGGCACTCGCCTAAGTTTGAAAAAATCCTACCGAGTGGAGAGCAATCCTCCCACTCGGGGGCTTAGCTGCAGTCCAGTACTCGCCTAAGTTCTCTCACTTAGAGACTTCGCTTAAGTTTGAAAAAAATCCTACCGAGTGGAGAGGAATCCTCCTACTCGGGGGCTTAGCTGTAGTCCAGTACTCGCCTAAGTTCTCTCACTTAGAGACTTAGCTGCAGTCCGGCACTTGCCTAAGTTTGAAAAAATCCTACCGAGTGGAGAGCAATCCTCCCACTCGAGGGCTTAGCTGCAGTCTAGTACTCGCCTAAGTTCTCTCACTTAGAGACTTAGCTGCAGTGCGGCACTCTCGTAAGTTTGAAAAAATCCTACCGAGTGGAGAGCAATCCTCCCACTCGGGGCTTAGCTGCAGTCCAGCACTCGCCTAAGTTCTCTCACTCAGAGACTTAGCTGCAGTCCGGCACTCGCCTAAGTTTGAAAAAATCCTACCGAGTGGAGAGCAATCCTCCCACTCGGGGGCTTAGCTGCAGTCCAGTACTCGCCTAAGTTCTCTCACTTAGAGACTTAGCTGCAGTCCGGCACTCGCCTAAGTTTGAAAAAATCCTACCGAGTGGAGAGCAATCCTCCCACTCGGGGGCTTAGCTGCAGTCCAGAACTCGCCTAAGTACGAAACACATCTCAATCCTCAAGGACGACGAGGGGCAGGTCGACTGCCACCTTCTCCTGGGGAGCTTCGCCACAAATACAATGCGCGATTCATCCCGCTCTACAGCAATGAAGTGCGTGTTCGACTGCCACCTTCTCCTGGAGAGCTTTGCCACAAATACAATGTGCGCTCCGTCCCACTCTGCAGTAACAGGGTGTGGGTCGACCACCACCTTCCCCTGGGAAGCTTCGCCACAAATACAAGACATGTGTCGACTGCTTCCCTTTCCTTCGGAGCTGCACCACGAATACATAA
>NC_053022.1:583161360-583172436 GCF_003073215.2 Triticum urartu
TTGCACATCGCGATGTTGAGGGACCAAAGGGAACCGGAAGCGTGGAGACGAGGCTCGAAGCAATGGAGCAACAAGTTTTCAAGTGCCAGGGGATGGTGGAGCGTGGAATCAACGCTAGCCACATGATGCTCGCGGAGTTCACTAACAACTACAAGCCGGATGCCAAGAACACCGAGGAGGCCATCTTCAAGCTATATGAGAAGATCGAGCACCTCCAAGCCCAAATCTATGACCTGCAAAACCAAAACTATGAGTATGAATATAGATTCAAAAGAATGAGTTTGGCTGCAGATTCGAGGATTCCGGAGACTCGATCATCCTTCTATGATGGTGAACCTATGCCTTGGAAGATGGATGACAAGCCTGCACTCATCAACAACACCTCCACCTTCTTCACCAACCAAGGAGATATAATCACATGGGTATGGGCACTCCCTTGGCAACTGCCAGCTTCGGGGAGGTGCCCTGGTATAGTATCACAATCGCAACTCCTATCTTTACCATTTTTCTTAGTTTGATCCTATTAGTAGTATCTTGATCTAGTGGAATAAAGTTTATGGCATGATCTAGTTTTGAGTTTGCTTTATGATCTCTGAATGTAATCGAGTCCGTGAGCTATATATAATAAAGATTAGTGTTGAGTCAAGGGCTTGATTATTTTTCCATGATCTTGGGTGAATAAAAGAAAGAGAAAAAGAATAAAAAGAAAGAAAAAGTTCATATTGATCTTATTGAGAGTAATGACTTCACATAGAAAGAGTATGATGATTAAAAGTTGTTGGGAGTTGGCAGATATACCTTTGGTCATTGTTGCAATTAATAGGAAGTAATAAGGAAAGAGAGGTTTCACATATAGATATATTATCATTGACATCTTTTATGATTGGGAGCACTCATTAAAATATGACATGCTAAAGAGTTGATGTTGGACAAGGAAGACAATGTAATGAGTTATGTCTTTCTTATATCTGAGATAAAGTATGTTGTCATGGATCCTCTAACTTGTTGAGCTTGCCTTTCCCCCTCATGCTAGCCAAATTCTCAGCACCAAGTAGAAATACTACTTGTGCTTCCAAATACCCTTAAACCAGTTTTGCCATGAGAGTCCATCATATCTACCTAAGGATTGAGTAAGATCCTTCAAGTAAGTTGTCATCGGTGCAAAGCAATAAAAATTGCTCTAAATATGTATGATTGATTGGTGTGGGAGAAATAAGCTTTATACGATCTTGTGATGTGGAAGTAATAAAAGCGACGGACTGCATAATAAAGGTTCATATCACAAGGGGCAATATAAAGTGACGTTCTTTCGCATTGAGATTTTATGCATCCAACCATAAAAGCGCATGGCAACCTCTGCTTCCCTCTGCGAAGGGCCTATCCTTTATTATTATCTTCTACCTTATGCAAGAGTCATGGTGATCTTCACCTTTTCTTTTTCATTTTATCCTTTGGCAAGCTCAGCATGTTGGAAAGAACATGATATATATATCTAATTGGATGTAGGGGAGCATGAACCATTATTGTTGACATTACCCTTGAGGTAAAAGGTTGTGGGGCAAAACTATAAGCCCCTATCTTTCTCTGTGTCCGATTAAAACTCCGTAACCACAAGTATTGCGTGAGTGTTAGCAATTATGGAGGACTAAATGATAGTTGAGTATGTGGACTTGCTTTTTAGCTCTGACATAGACTCTTTCCGATGTTATGATAAATTGCAATTGCTTCAATGACTGAGATTATAGTTTGTCGGAGCCCAATAAGGTTTATGATTTATACTTTTGCATTGTGAATAGATCATCACTTGAACATAAGTAATCATATGACAAAATCTATATATGTTGCTGTTATGAGAATAATCATGATGCCTTCATGTCCGTATTTTATTTTTATCGACGCCTCTACCTCTAAACATGAGGACATATTTATTGTTATCGGCTTTTCGCTTGAGGACAAGCGAGGTCTAAGCTTGGGGGAGTTGATACGTCCATTTTGCATCATGCTTTTATATCGATATTTATTGCATTATGGACTGTTATTTCACTTTATGTCACAATACTTATGGCTATTCTCTCTTATTTTACAAGGTTTACATAAGGAGGGAGAATGCCGGCAGCTGGAATTCTGGTGGAAAAGGAGCAAATATTAGAGACCTATTCTGCGCAACTCCAAAAGTCCTGAAACTCCACGAACATCTTAAAATAAATAAAGAAAAATCCTCGCCAAAGATGAAGGCCAGGGGGCCCACACCCTGTTCACGAGGGTGGGGCGCACCCCCCCCTAGGGCGCCCCCCTACCTCGTGGGCCCCCTGGTGGCTCTCCGACGTCCATCTTCTCCTATATGAAGTCTTTCGATGAGAAAAAAATAAGGAGAAACTTTTCGGGACGAGACTCCGCCGCCACGAGGCGGAACCATGGCGGATCCAATCTAGAGCTCCGGCAGAGCTGTTCTGCCGGGGATACTTCCCTCGGAGGGGGAAATCATCACCATCGTCATCACCAACGCTCCTCTCATCGGGAGAGGGCAATCTCCATCAACATCTTCACCAGCACCATCTCATCTCCAAACCCTAGTTCATCTCTTGTATCCAATTCTTGTCTCAAAGTCCGGGATTGGTGCTAGTAGGTTGCTAGTAGTGTTGATTACTCCTTGTAGTTGATGCTAGTTGGTTTATTTGGTGGAAGATCATATGTTCAGATCCTATATGCATATTATTACCCCTCTGATTATGAACATGAATATGCTTTGTGAGTAATTACGTTTGTTCCTGAGGACAAGGGAGAATCTTGCTATTAGTAGTCATGTGAATTTGGTATTCGTTTGATATTTTGATAAGATGTATGTTGTCTAGCCTCTAGTGGTGTTATGTGAACGTCGACTACATAACACTTCACCATTATTTGGGCCTAGAGGAAGGCATTGGGAAGTAATAAGTAGATGATGGGTTGCTAGAGTGACAGAAGCTTAAACCCTAGTTTATGCGTTGCTTCGTAAGGGGCTGATTTGGATCCATATGTTTCATGCTATGGTTAGGTTTACCTTAATACTTTTGTTGTAGTTGCGGATGCTTGCAATAGAGGTTAATCATAAGTGGGATGCTTGTTCAAGTAAGAACAGCACCCAAGCACCGGTCCACCCACATATCAAATTATCAAAGTATCGAACGCGAATCATATGAACGTGATGAAAACTAGCTTGACGATATTCCCATGTGTCCTCGGGAGCGCTTTTCCTATTATAAGAGTTTGTTCCGGCTTGTCCTTTGCTACAAAAGGATCGGGCCACCTTGCTGCACTTTATTTACTTTTGTTACTTGTTGCTCGTTACAATCTATCTTATCACAAAACTATCTGTTACCACTTATTTCAGTACTTGCAGAGAATACCTTGCTGAAAACCGCTTATCATTTCCTTCTGCTCCTCGTTGGGTTCGACACTCTTACTTATCGAAAGGACTACGATAGTCCCCTATACTTGTGGGTCATCAGTCTACTTGTCTCGGACGTGATGCCTATATACATGATCATACCTAGATATTCTCATAACTATGCTCAATTCTGTCAATTGCTCAACAGTAATTTGTTCACCCACCGTAATACTTATGCTCTCGAGAGAAGCCTCTAGTGAAACCTATGGCCCCCGGGTCTATTTTCCATCATATTAATCTTCCAATACTTAGTTATTTCCTTTGCCATTTATTTTACTTGCATCTTTATTTCTCTTTATCATAAAAATACCAAAAATATTATCTTATCATATCTATCAGATCTCACTCTCGTAGGTGACCGTGAAGGGATTGACAACCCCTTTATCGCGTTGGTTGCGAGGAGTTTATTTGTTTGTGTAGGTGCGAGGGACTCGTGCGTGGCCTCCTACTGGATTGATACCTTGGTTCTCAAAAACTGAGGGAAATACTTACGCTGCTCTGCTGCATCACCCTTTCCTCTTCAAGGGAAAACCAACGCAGTGCTCAAGAGGTAGCAAGAAGGATTTCTGGCGCCGTTGCCGGGGAGTCTACGCAAAAGTCAACATACCAAGTACCCATCACAAACCCTTATCTCCCGCATTACATTATTTGCCATTTGCCTCTCGTTTTCCTCTCCCCCACTTCACCCTTGTCCGTTTTATTCGCCCTCTCTCTCTCCTATCCTCCCTCTCTTTCTCTATTCGCCTCTTTTTGCCCGTTTCTTGTTTGCTTGTGTGTTGGTTTGCTCTTGTTTATGGCTAGTCCCTATCTTCTCCTTGTCTCCCGAAAATGAAGTTCTTAATTTTAAGCAAAGGGAAGGAGAAAACCTAAAAGACGCTTGGTATAGAATTTGCAATGCTCAAAATAGATCTACCAGGAAGCAATCTACTTCTATTCTTCTTCGCAATTTTTATGTAGGTGCTATTCCTTGGCATAGATATGTCCTTGATACCATTACCGGAGGGAACTTCTTGGGTAGCCACACTTTTGATTCCTATAATGCTATGATAGATTTGTTTGGCTCACCCCCTCTTTTGGTTAATGGAACTATGTTAACTTTGGAGCATGTAATGCAAAAACTTGAAATTATTGAAAATAAAGTTGCTACCTAGAGTTAATTGAAAATTTCGATAAAAAGATCCACAACCAAATTACCCAATATGGATTTAAAGTAGGAGTAACTTTGAAAAATATTAAAGAGAAGGAACCTATAGTTAATGAAAGAATAAATCATGATTCCACTAGAATCGATAAACTTGAGGGTATCATTACCAACTTGGGAACCGCTTTTTCTTCCATAAAGAATACTCCAAGTCCTCCAACTAAAATTGCCAAGCTTATGTATGTTCCTAAAAATAAGGGTGAATCCTCTAGCAAAGAAACTGCGGATCTCAAATCTATAAGTATTCATCCTAACTTTTCACTATCATTAAGGAACCATTTGCTACTAATGATTTTTTCGATTTTGTGCCTAGAAGTTTGATTATTGATAAAAGGAAAGAAACTCCTAAAGGTGATAGATGTCTCATTAAAGAATTACCAACTAAAGATACCTAGATCTATCTTTGCTTTATGCCTAGCTAGGGGCGTTAAACGATAGCGCTTGTTGGGAGGCAACCCAATTTTATTTTTATTCCTTGCTTTTTGCTCCTGTTTAGTAATAAATAATTTATCTATCTCTGTTTTGGTTGTGTTTTTGCGTTTAATTAGTGTTTGTGCCAAGTAGAACCGTTGGGAAGACTTGGGGAAAGTCTTTTTAATCTTGCTGTAAAAAAACAGAAACTTTAGCGCTCACGAGAACTGCTGCCATTTTTATTTGGAAAGTTATATTTAGTTAATTATTTTTGCAGATGATTAATAGATAAATTCCTCACGTCCAGAAATTTATTTTAGAATTTTTGGGGTTCCAGATCTTGCGCTAGCTACAGATTACTACAGACTGTTCTGTTTTTGACAGATTCTGTTTTTCGTGTGTTGTTTGCTTATTTTGATGAATCTATGGCTAGTAAAATAGTTTATAAACCATATAGAAGTTGGAATACAGTAGGTTTAACACCAATATAAATAAATAATGAGTTCATTACAGTACCTTGAAGTGGTGTTTTGTTTTCTTTCGCTAACGGAGCTCACGAGATTTTCTACTTTAAGTTTTGTGTTGTGAAGTTTTCAAGTTTTGGGTAAAGATTTGATGGATTATGGAACAAGGAGTGGCAAGAGCCTAAGCTTGGGGATGCCCATGGAACCCCCAAGATAATCTAAGGACACCTAAAAGCCAAAGCTTGGGGATGCCCTGGAAGGCATCCCCTCTTTCGTCTACTTCTATCGGTAACTTTACTTGGAGCTATATTTTTATTTACCACATGATATGTGTTTTGCTTGGAGCGTCTTGTATTATTTGAGTCTTTATTTGTTAGTTTTCCACAATCATCCTTGCTGCACACACCTTTTGAGAGAGACACTCATGATTCGGAAATTGTTAGAATACTCTATGTGCTTCACTTATATCTTTTGAGTTATATAGTTTTTTCTCTAGTGCTTCACTTATATCTTTTAGAGCACGTTGGTGGATTTGTTTTATAGAAACCATTGTTCTCTCATGCTTCACTTAGATTATTTTGAGAGTCCTACAAAACAGCATGGTAATTTGCTTTAATTATGTTAGGCATTCAAGATTAATAATAAAATTTTCTTATGAGTGTGTTGAATACTATGAGAAGTTTGAAACTTGATAATTGTTTTGAGATATGGAGATGGTGATATTAGAGTCGTGCTAGTTGAGTAGTTGTGAATTTGAGAAATGCTTGTGTTGAAGTTTGTGATTCCCGTAGCATGCACGTATGGTGAACCGTTATGTTAAGAAGTCGGAGCATGATGTATTTATTGATTGTCCTCCTTATGAGTGGCGGTCGGGGACGAGCGATGGTCTTTTCCTACCAATCTATCCCCCTAGGAGCATGCGCTAGTACTTTGCTTCGATAACTAATAGATTTTTGCAATAAGTATGTGAGTTCTTTTATGACTAATGTTGAGTCCATGGATTATACGCACTCTCACCCTTCCACCATTGCTAGCCTCTCTAATACCGCGCACCTTTCACCGGTATCATACACCCACCATATACCTTCCTCAAAACAGCCACCATACCTACCTATCATGGCATTTCCATAGCCATTCCGAGATATATTGCCATGCAACTTTCCACCATTCCGTTTACTATGACACGCTCCATCATTGTCATATTGCTTCGCATGATCATGTAGTTGACATTTTAGTTGTGGCAAAGCCACCGTTCATAATTCTTTCATATAAGTCACTCATGCATCATTGCTATCCCGGTATACCGCCGGAGGCATTCATATAGAGTCATACTTTGTTCTAGTATCGAGTTGTAATCATTGAGTTGTAAATAAATAGAAGTGTGATGATCATCATTCATAGAGTATTGTCCCAATAAAAAGAAGAAAAAGAAAAAAAAGAAGAGAAAGGCCAAAAAGAAGGCCCAAAAAAATAAATAAATAAAAAGGGGCAATACTACTATCCTTTTTTCCACACTTGTGCTTCAAAGTAGCACCATGATCTTCATGATAGAGAGTCTCCTATGTTATCACTTTCATATACTAGTGGGAATTTTTCATTATAGAACTTGGCTTGTATATTCCAACGATGGGCTTCCTCAAAATGCCCTAGGTCTTCGTGAGCAAGCAAGTTGGATGCACACCCACTTAGTTCTTTTTGTTGAGCTTTCATATACTTATAGCTCTAGTGCATCCGTTGCATGGCAATCCCTACTCACTCACATTGATATCTATTAATGGGCATCTCCATAGCCCGTTGATACGCCTAGTTGATGTGAGACTATCTTCTCCTTTTTGTCTTCTCCACAACCACCATTCTATTCCACATAGTGCTATGTCCATGGCTCACGCTCATGTATTGCGTGAAGATTGAAAAAGTTTGAGAACACCAAAAGTATGAAACAATTGCTTGGCTTGTCATCGGGGTTGTGCATGATTTAAATACTTTGTGTGGTGAAGATGGAGCATAGCCAGACTATATGATTTTGTAGGGATAACTTTCTTTGGCCATGTTATTTTGAAGAGACATAATTGCTTAGTTAGTATGCTTGAAGTATTATTATTTCTATGTCAATATTGAACTTTTGTCTTGAATCTTTCGGATCTGAATATTCATACCACAATTAAGAGAATTACATTGAAATTATGCCAAGTAGCATTCCACATCAAAAATTCTTTTTTATCATTTACCTACTCGAGGACGAGCAGGAATTAAGCTTGGGGATGCTTGATACGTCTCCAACGTATCTATAATTTTTTATTGTTCCATGCTATATTATATCCTGTTTTGGACATTATTGGGCTTTATTATACACTTTTATATTATTTTTGGGACTAACCTATTAACCGGAGGCCCAGCCCAGAATTGTTGTTTTGCCTATTTCAGAGTTTCGCAGAAAAAGAATATCAAACGGAGTCCAAACGGAATGAAACCTTCGGGAACGTGATTTTCGGAACGAACGTGATCCAGAGGACTTGGACCCTACGTCAAGACATCAACCAGGAAGGCCACGAGGTAGGGGGCGCGCCTACCCCCCAGGCGCGCCCTCCACCCTCGTGGGGCCCACTGTTGCTCCACCGACGTACTCCTTCCTCCTATATATACCTACGTACCCCCAAACTACCAGATACGGAGCCAAAACTAATTCCACCGCCGTAACCTTCTGTACCCGTGAGATCCCATCTTGGGGCCTTTTCTGGAGCTCCGCCGAGGGGGCATCGATCACGGAGGGCTTCTACATCAACACCATAGCCTCTCCGATGATGTGTGAGTAGTTTACCTCAGACCTTCGGGTCCATAGTTATTAGCTAGATGGCTTCTTCTCTCTTTTTGGATCTCAATACAATGTTCTCCCCCTCTCTTGTGGAGATCTATTCGATGTAATCTTTTTTTGCGGTGTGTTTGTTGAGACCGATGAATTGTGGGTTTATGATCAAGTTATCTATGAACAATATTTGAATCTTCTCTGAATTCTTTTATGTATGATTGGTTATCTTTGCAAGTCTCTTCGAATTATCAGTTTGGTTTGGCCTACTAGATTGATCTTTCTTGCAATGGGAGAAGTGCTTAGCTTTGGGTTCAATCTTGGGTGTCCTTTCCCAGTGACAGTAGGGGCAGCAAGGCACGTATTGTATTGTTGCCATCGAGGATAACAAGATGGGGTTTATATCATATTGCATGAGTTTATCCCTCTACATCATGTCATCTTGCTTAAAGCGTTACTCTGTTCTCTTGAACTTAATACTCTAGATGCATGCTGGATAGCGGTCGATGTGTGGAGTAATAGTAGTAGATGCAGGCAGGAGTCGGTCTACTTGTCTCGGACGTGATGCCTATATACATGATCATACCTAGATATTCTCATAACTATGCTCAATTCTGTCAATTGCTCAACAGTAATTTGTTCACCCACCGTAATACTTATGCTCTCGAGAGAAGCCTCTAGTGAAACCTATGGCCCCCGGGTCTATTTTCCATCATATTAATCTTCCAATACTTAGTTATTTCCTTTGCCATTTATTTTACTTGCATCTTTATTTCTCTTTATCATAAAAATACCAAAAATATTATCTTATCATATCTATCAGATCTCACTCTCGTAGGTGACCGTGAAGGGATTGACAACCCCTTTATCGCGTTGGTTGCGAGGAGTTTATTTGTTTGTGTAGGTGCGAGGGACTCGTGCGTGGCCTCCTACTGGATTGATACCTTGGTTCTCAAAAACTGAGGGAAATACTTATGCTGCTCTGCTGCATCACCCTTTCCTCTTCAAGGGAAAAACTAACACAGTGCTCAAGAGGTAGCAATCGGCAAGCCATAGAGAATAAATTGATCTTCAAGAAGAAGACTAACCGCTACGGTAATGTTACTGTCTATAAAGCTCGACTTGTTGCGAAAGTTTTTCGACAAGTTCAAGGAGTTGACTACGATGAGACCTTCTCACCCGTAGCGATGCTTAAGTCTGTCCGAATCATGTTAGCAATTGCCGCATTTTATGATTATGAAATTTGGCAAATGGATGTCAAAACTGCATTCCTTAATGGATATCTTAAAGAAGAGTTGTATATGATGCAACCAGAAGGTTTTGTCGATCCAAAAGGTGCTAACAAAGTGTGCAAGCTCCAGCGATCCATTTATGGACTGGTGCAAGCCTCTCGGAGTTGGAATATACGCTTTGATAGTGTGATCAAAGCATATGGTTTTATACAGACTTTTGGAGAAGCCTGTATTTACAAGAAAGTGAGTGGGAGCTCTGTAGCATTTCTAATATTATATGTGGATGACATATTGTTGATTGGAAATAATACATAATTTCTGGATAGCATAAAAGGATACTTGAATAAGAATTTTTCAATGAAAGACCTCGGTGAAGCTGCTTATATATTGGGCATCAAGATCTATAGAGATAGATCAAGACGCTTAATTGGACTTTCACAAAGCACATACCTTGATAAAGTTTTGAAGAAGTTCAAAATGGATCAGTCAAAGAAAGGGTTCTTGCCTGTGTTACAAGGTGTGAAGTTGAGTCAGACTCAATGCCCGACCACTGCGAAGATAGAGAGAAAATGAAAGTCATTCCCTATGCCTCAGCCATAGGTTCTATCATGTATGCAATGTTGTGTACCAGACCTGATGTGTGCCTTGCTATTAGTTTAGCAGGGAGGTACCAAAGTAATCCAGGAGTGGATCACTGGACAGCGGTCAAGAACATCCTGAAATACCTGAAAAGGACTAAGGATATGTTTCTCGTTTATGGAGGTGACAAAGAGCTCGTCGTAAATGGTTACGTCGATGCAAGCTTTGACACTGATCCGGATGACTCTAAGTCACAAACCGGATACGTATTTTATTGAATGGTGGAGCTGTCAGTTGGTGCAGTTCCAAGCAGAGCGTCGTGGCGGGATCTTGATGTGAAGCGGAGTACATAGCTGCTTCGGAAGAAGCAAATGAAGGAGTCTGGATGAAGGAGTTCATATCCGATCTAGGTGTCATACCTAGTGCATCGGGTCCAATGAAAATCTTTTGTGACAATACTGGTGCAATTGCCTTGGCAAAGGAATCCAGATTTCACAAGAGAACCAAGCACATCAAGAGACGCTTCAATTCCATCCGCGATCAAGTCAAGAGGGAGACATAGAGATTTGCAAGATACATATGGATCTGAATGTTGCAGACCCGTTGACTAAGCCTCTCTCACGAGCAAAACATGATCAGCACCAAGACTCCATGGGTGTTAGAATCATTACTATGTAATCTAGATTATTGACTCTAGTGCAAGTGGGAGACTGAAGGAAATATGCCCTAGAGGCAATAATAAAGTTGTTATTTATATTTCCTTATATCATGATAAATGTTTATTATTCATGCTAGAATTGTATTAACCGGAAACTTAGTACATGTGTGAATACATAGACAAACAGAGTGTCCCTAGTATGCCTCTACTTGACTAGCTCGTTAATCAAAGATGGTTAAGTTTCCTAGCCATTACATGTGTTGTCATTTGATGAACGGGATCACATCATAGGATCTCTCTC
>NC_053022.1:583173436-583188131 GCF_003073215.2 Triticum urartu
GCCCTCGTGTCCTTCCCGGACTGCTACTTATTTTTCTATTTTTCTAAATATTCCAAAACGGAGAAATATTGCCTTAAAAATTGTTTTGGAGTCGGTTTACTTACCGTACCACATACCTATTCCTTTTCGGAGTCTGAAACGTTCTGGAAAGTGTCCCTTATGTATTCCTCCGGGGTTACGGTTTCAATAATATTGGTTTCAACATTTATGGGATTACCTGAGATATAATGTTTGATTCTTTGACCGTTTACCACCTTCGGATTTGTGCCTTCAAGTTGTTGATTTTTATGGCACCGGAACGATAGACCTCTTCGATAACATAGGGGCCTTCCCATTTAGAGAGAAGTTTTCCTGCAAAAAATATTAAACGAGAGTTGTATAGCAATACATAATCACCTACATTAAACTCACACTTTTGTATCCTTTTGTCATGCCATCTTTTAACTTTTTCTTTAAACAACTTGGCATTTTCATAAGCTTGGGTTCTCCATTCATCAAGTGAGCTAATATCAAATAACCTCTTCTCACCGGCAAGTTTAAAATCATAGTTGAGCTCTTTAATAGCCCAATACGCCTTATGTTCTAGTTCGAGAGGTAAGTGACATGCTTTTCCATAAACCATTTTATACGGAGACATACCCATAGGATTTTTGTATGCAGTTCTATAAGCCCATAATGCATCATCAAGTTTCTTGGACCAATTCTTTCTAGACCTATTAACAGTCTTTTGCAAAATTAATTTGAGCTCTCTATTGCTCAACTCTACTTGACCACTAGACTGTGGGTGATAAGGAGATGCAATTCTATGATTAACATCATATTTAGCAAGCATTTTACGGAAAGCACCATGAATAAAGTGTGAACCACCATCAGTCATTAAATATCTAGGGACTCCAAACCTCGGGAAAAATAACTTCTTTAAGCATTTAATAGAAGTGTTATGATCAGCACTACTAGTTGGAATAGCTTCTACCCACTTAGTAATGTAATCAACAGCAACTAAAATATGTGTGTATCCATTAGAGGCAGGAAAAGGTCCCATATAATCAAAGACCCAAACATCAAACGGTTCAATAACAAGAGAATAATTCATAGGCATTTCTTGACATCTATAATATTACCAATTCTTTGACATTCATCACAAGACAAGACAAACTTACGGGCATCCTTGAAGAGAGTAGGCCAATAAAAACCAGATTGCAATACCTTATGTGCAGTTCTTGTTGGGGAACGTAGTAATTTCAAAAATTTGCCTACGCACACTCAAGATCATGGTGATGCATAGCAATGAGAGGGGAGAGTGTGATCTACGTAGCCTTGTTGATCGACAACGGAAGCGTTAGCACAACGTGGTTGATGTAGTCGTACGTCTTCACGGCCCGACCGATCAAGCACCGAAACTACGGTACCTCCGAGTTCTAGCACACGTTCAGCTCGATGACGATCCCCGGACTCCGATCCAGCAAAGTGTCGGGGAAGAGTTCCGTCAGCACGACGGCGTGGTGACGATCTTGATGTACTACCGTCGCAGGGCTTCGCCTAAGCACCGCTACAATATTATCGAGGACTATGGTGGAAGGGGGCACCGCACACGGCTAAGAATATGATCATGTGGATCAACTTGTGTCTCTAGGTGTGCTCCCTGCCTCCGTATATAAAGGATCAAAAGGGGGGTGCGTCCGGCTAGGAGAGGGCGCGCCAGGAGGAGTCCTACTCCCTCCGGGAGTAGGATTCCCCCCCTTTCCTAGTTGGAATAGGATTCGGGAGGGGGGAAAGAGGAGAGAGAGAAGGAAGGGGGGTGCCGACCCCTCTCCTTGTCCTATTCGGACTAGGGGGGAGGGGCGCGCGGCCCAGACCTAGCCACCTCTTCTCTCTTCCACTAAGGCCCACTAAGGCCCATATTCCTCCCGGGGGGTTCCGGTAACTCCCGGTACTCCGGTAAAATCCCGATTTCACCCGGAACACTTCCGATATCCAAACATAGGCTTCCAATATATCAATCTTTATGTCTCGACCATTTCGAGACTCCTCGTCATGTCCGTGATCACATCCGGGACTCCGAACAACCTTCGGTACATCAAAATGCATAAACTCATAATATAACTGTCATCGTAAACCTTAAGCGTGCGGACCCTACGGGTTCGAGAACAATGTAGACATGACCGAGACACGTCTCCGGTCAATAACCAATAGCGGGACCTGGATGCCCATATTGGCTCCTACATATTCTACGAAGATCTTTATCGGTCAGACCGCATAACAACATACGTTGTTCCCTTTGTCATCGGTATGTTACTTGCCCGAGATTCGATCGTCGGTATCTCAATACCTAGTTCAATCTCGTTACCGGCAAGTCTCTTTACTCGTTCCGTAATACATCATCTCGCAACTAACTCATTAGTTGCAATGCTTGCAAGGCTTATGTGATGTGCATTACCGAGAGGGCCCAGAGATACCTCTCCGACAATCGGAGTGACAAATCCTAATCTCGAAATACGCCAACCCAACATGTACCTTTGGAGACACCTGTAGAGCACCTTTATAATCACCCTAGTTACGTTGTGACGTTTGGTAGCACACAAAGTGTTCCTCCGGCAAACGGGAGTTGCATAATCTCATAGTCATAGGAACATGTATAAGTCATGAAGAAAGCAATAGCAACATACTAAACGATCGGGTGCTAAGCTAATGGAATGGGTCATGTCAATCAGATCATTCACACTAATGATGTGATCCCGTTAATCAAATAACAACTCTTTTGTTCATGGTTAGGAAACATAACCATCTTTGATTAACGAGCTAGTCAAGTAGAGGCATACTAGTGACACTCTGTTTGTCTATGTATTCACACATGTATTATGTTTCCGGTTAATACAATTCTAGCATGAATAATAAACATTTATCATGATATAAGGAAATAAATAATAACTTTATTATTGCCTCTAGGGCATATTTCCTTCAGTCTCCCACTTGCACTAGAGTCAATAATCTAGATTACACAGTAATGATTCTAACACCCATGGAGCCTTGGTGCTGATCATGTTTTGCTCGTGGAAGAGGCTTAGTCAACGGGTCAACATTCAGATCCGTATGTATCTTGCAAATCTCTATGTCTCCCACCTGGACTAGATCCCGGATGGAATTTGAAGCGTCTCTTGATGTGCTTGGTTCTCTTGTGAAATCTGGATTCCTTTGCCAAGGCAATTGCACCAGTATTGTCACAAAAGATTTTCATTGGACCCGATGCACTAGGTATGACACCTAGATCGGATATGAACTCCTTCATCCAGACTCCTTCATTTGCTGCTTCCGAAGCAGCTATGTACTCCGCTTCACATGTAGATCCCGCCACGACGCTTTGTTTAGAACTGCACCAACTGACAGCTCCACCGTTTAATGTAAATACGTATCCGGTTTGCGATTTAGAATCGTCGGATCAGTGTCAAAGCTTGCATCGACGTAACCATTTACGAAGCTCTTTGTCACCTCCATAAACGAGAAACATATCCTTAGTCCTTTTCAGGTATTTCAGGATGTTCTTGACCGCTGTCCAGTGATCCACTCCTGGATTACTTTGGTACCTCCCTGCTAGACTTATAGCAAGGCACACATCAGGTCTGGTACACAGCATTGCATACATGATAGAGCCTATGGCTGAAGCATAGGGAACATCTTTCATTTTCTCTCTATCTTCTGCAGTGGTCGGGCATTGAGTCTTACTCAACTTCACACCTTGTAACACAGGCAAGAACCCTTTCTTTGCTTGATCCATTTTGAACTTCTTCAAAACTTTGTCAAGGTATGTGCTTTGTGAAAGTCCAATTAAGCATTTTGATCTATCTCTATAGATCTTAATGCCCAATATGTAAGCAGCTTCACCGAGGTCTTTCATTGAAAAACTCTTATTCAAGTATCCCTTTATGCTATCCAGAAATTCTATATCATTTCCAATCAGTAATATGTCATCCACATATAATATCAGAAATGCTACAGAGCTCCCACTCACTTTCTTGTAAATACAGGCTTCTCCAAAAGTCTGTATAAAACCAATGCTTTGATCACACTATCAAAGCGTTATTCCAACTCCGAGAGGCTTGCACCAGTCCATAAATGGATCGCTGGAGCTTGCACACTTTGTTAGCTCCCTTTGGATCGACAAAACCTTCTGGTTGCATCATATACAACTCTTCTTCCAGAAATCCATTCAGGAATGCAGTTTTGACATCCATCTGCCAAATTTCATAATCATAAAATGCGGCAATTGCTAACATGATTCGGACAGACTTAAGCATCGCTACGGGTGAGAAGGTCTCATCGTAGTCAATCCCTTGAACTTGCCGAAAACCTTTTGCGACAAGTCGAGCTTTGTAGACAGTAATATTACCGTCAGCGTCAGTCTTCTTCTTGAAGATCCATTTATTCTCAATTGCTTGCCGATCATCGGGCAAGTCAACCAAAGTCCATACTTTGTTCTCATACATGGATCCCATCTCAGATTTCATGGCTTCAAGCCATTTTGCGGAATCTGGGCTCACCATCGCTTCTTCATAGTTCGTAGGTTCATCATGATCTAGTAGCATGACTTCCAGAACAGGATTACCGTACCACTCTGGCGCGGATCTCACTCTGGTTGATCTACGAGGTTCAGTAGTATCTTGTTCTGAAGTTTCATGATCATTATCATTAGCTTCCTCACTAATTGGTGTAGGTGTCACAGAAACAGGTTTCTGTGATGTACTACTTTCCAATAAGGGAGCAGGTACAGTTACCTGTCAAGTTCTACTTTCCTCCCACTCACTTCTTTCGAGAGAAACTCCTTCTCTAGAAAGTTTCCGAATTTAGCAACAAAAGTCTTGCCTTCGGATCTGTGATAGAAGGTGTATCCAATAGTTTCCTTTGGATATCCTATGAAGACACATTTCTCCGATTTGGGTTCGAGCTTATCAGGTTGAAGCTTTTTCACATAAGCATCGCAGCCCCAAACTTTCAAAAACGACAACTTTGGTTTCTTGCCAAACCACAGTTCATAAGGCGTCGTCTCAACGGATTTTGATGGTGCCCTATTTAACGTGAATGCGGCCGTCTCTAGAGCGTATCCCCAAAACGATAGCGGTAAATCAGTAAGAGACATCATAGATCGTACCATATCTAGTAAAGTACGATTACGACGTTCGGACACACCATTACGCTGTGGTGTTCCGGGTGGCGTGAGTTGCGAAACTATTCCACATTGTTTCAAATGTACACCAAACTCGTAACTCAAATATTCTCCTCCACGATCAGATCGTAGGAATTTTATTTTCTTGTTACGATGATTTTCAACTTCACTCTGAAATTCTTTGAACTTTTCAAACGTTTCAGACTTGTGTTTCATTAAGTAGATATACCCATATCTGCTTAAGTCATCTGTGAAGGTGAGAAAATAACGATATCCGCCACGAGCCTCAACATTCATCGGACCACATACATCTGTATGTATGATTTCCAACAAATCTGTTGCTCTCTCCATAGTACCGGAGAACGGCATTTTAGTCATCTTGCCCATGAGGCACGGTTCGCAAGTACCAAGTGATTCATAATCAAGTGGTTCCAAAAGTCCATCAGTATGGAGTTTCTTCATGCGCTTTACACCGATATGACCTAAACGGCAGTGCCACAAATAAGTTGCACTATCATTATCAACTCTGCATCTTTTGGCTTTAACATTATGAATATGTGTATCACTACTATCGAGATTCATCAAAAATAAACCACTCTTCAAGGGTGCATGGCCATAAAAGATATTACTCATATAAATAGAACAACCATTATTCTCTGATTTAAATGAATAAACGTCTCGCATCAAACAAGATCCAGATATAATGTTCATGCTTAACGCTGGCACCAAATAACAATTATTTAGGTCTAATACTAATCCCGAAGGTAGATGTAGAGGTAGCGTGCCGACTGCGATCACATCGACTTTGGAACCGTTTCCCACGCGCATCGTCACCTCGTCCTTAGCCAATCTTCGCTTAATCCGTAGTCCCTGTTTCGAGTTGCAAATATTAGCAACAGAACCAGTATCAAATACCCAGGTGCTACTGCGAGCATTAGTAAGGTACACATCAATAACATGTATATCACATATACCTTTGTTCACCTTGCCATCCTTCTTATCCGCCAAATACTTGAGGCAGTTCCGCTTCCAGTGACCAGTCTGCTTGCAGTAGAAGCACTCAGTTTCAGGCTTAGGTCCAGGTTTGGGTTTCTTCTCTTGAGCAGCAACTTGCTTGCTGTTCTTTTTGAAGTTCCCCTTCTTCTTCCCTTTGCCCTTTTTCTTGAAACTAGTGGTCTTGTTGACCATCAACACTTTGATGCTCCTTTCTTGATTTCTACCTCTGCAGCTTTAGCATTGCGAAGAGCTCGGGAATTGTCTTACCATCCCTTGCATTATTATAGTTCATCACGAAGCTCTTTGTAGCTTGGTGGCATGATTGGAGAATTCTGTCAATGACGCAATCATCTGGAAGATTAACTCCCAATTGAATCAAGTGATTATTATACCCAGACATTTTGAGTATATGCTCACTGACAGAACTATTCTCCTCCATCTTGCAGCTATAGAACTTATTGGAGACTTCATATCTCTCAATCCGGGCATTTGCTTGAAATATTAACTTCAACTCCTGGAACATCTCATATGCTCCATGACGGTTCAAAACATCATTGAAGTCCCCGGTTCTAAGCCGTAAAGCATGGCACACTGAACTATCGAGTAGTCATCAGCTTTGCTCTGCCAGACGTCATAAACATCTGGTGTTGCTCCAGCAGGAGTTTGGCACCAAGCAGTGCTTCCAGGACGTAATTCTTCTGTGCAGCAATGAGGATAATCCTCAAGTTACGGACCCAGTCCGTGTAGTTGCTACCATCATCTTTCAACTTAGCTTTCTCTAGGAACGCATTAAAATTCAACGGAACAACAACACGGGCCATCTATCTACACAAACATAATAAGCAAGATACTATCAGGTACTAAGTTCATGATAAATTTAGGTTCAATTAATCATATTACTTAAAGAACTCCCACTTAGATAGACATCCCTCTAATCCTCTAAGTGATTACGTGATCCAAATCAACTAAACCATGTCCGATCATCACGTGAGATGGAGTAGTTTCATTGGTGAACATCACTATGTTGATCATATCTACTATATGATTCACGCTCGACCTTTCGGTCTCCGTGTTCCGAGGCCATATCTGTATATGCTTGGCTCGTCAAGTATAACCTGAGTATTCCGCGTGTGCAACTGTTTTGCACCCGTTGTATTTGAACGTAGAGCCTATCACACCCGATCATCACGTGGTGTCTCAGCACGAAGAACTTTCGCAACGGTGCATACTCAGGGAGAACACTTCTTGATAATTAGTGAGAGATCATCTTATAATGCTACCGTCAATCAAAGCAAGATAAGATGCATAAAAGATAAACATCACATGCAATCAATATAAGTGATATGATATGGCCATCATCATCTTGTGCTTGTGATCTCCATCTTCGAAGCACCGTCATGATCACCATCGTCACCGGCGCGACACCTTGATCTCCATCGTAGCATCGTTGTCGTCTCGCCAATCTTATGCTTCCACGACTATCTACCGCTTAGTGATAAAGTAAAGCATTACAGCGCGATTGCATTGCATACAATAAAGCGACAACCATATGGCTCCTGCCAGTTGCCGATAACTCAGTTACAAAACATGATCATCTCATACAATAAAATTTAGCATCATGTCTTGACCATATCACATCACAACATGCCCTGCAAAAACAAGTTAGACGTCCTCTACTTTGTTGTTGCAAGTTTTACGTGGCTGCTACGGGCTTAAGCAAGAACCAATCTTACCTACGCATCAAAACCACAACGATAGTTTGTCAAGTTGGTGTTGTTTTAACCTTCGCAAGGACCGGGCGTAGCCACACTCGGTTCAACTAAAGTTGGAGAAACTGTCACCCGCTAGCCACCTTTGTGCAAAGCATGTCGGGAGAACCGGTCTCGCGTAAGCGTACGCGTAATGTCGGTCCAGGCCGCTTCGTCCAACAATACCGCCGAACCAAAGTATGACATGCTGGTAAGCAGTATGACTTATATCGCCGACAACTCACTTGTGTTCTACTCGTGCATATAACATCAACACATAAAACCTAGGCTCGGATGCCACTGATGGGTTTCGTAGTAATTTCAAAAAAAATTCCTACGCACACGCAAGATCATGGTGCTGCATAGCAACAAGAGGAGAGAGTGTGATCTACGTACCCTTGTAGATCGACAACGGAAGCGTTTAGCACAACGTGGTTGATGTAGTCGTAGTCTTCACGGTCCAACCGATCCACGCACCGTTACTCCTGCACCTCCGAGTTCTTGGCACACGTTCAGCTCGATGACGATCCCCGGACTCCGATCCAGCAAAGTGTCGGGGAAGAGTTCCGTCAGCACGACGGCGTGGTGACGATCTTGATGTACTACCTCGCAGGGCTTCGCCTAAGCACCGCTACAATATTATCGAGGACTATGGTGGAAGGGGGCACCGCACACGGCTAAGAATATGATCACGTGGATCAACTTGTGTCTCTAGGGGTGCCCCTGCCTCCGTATATAAAGGATCAAAGGGGGGTGCGCCGGCCAGGAGAGGGCGCGCCAGGAGGAGTCCTACTCCCTCCGGGAGTAGGATCCCCCCCCTTTCCTAATTGGAATAGGATTCGGGAGGGGGAAAGAGGAGAGAGAGAAGGAAGGGGGGCGCCGCCCCCCTCTCCTTGTCCTATTCGGACTAGGGGGGAGGGGCGCGCGGCCCAGCCCTGGCCACCTCTCCTCTCTTCCACTAAGGCCCATATACCTCCCGGGGGGTTCCGGTAACCTCCCGGTACTCCGGTAAAATCCCGATTTCACCCGGAACACTTCCGATATCCAAATATAGGCTTCCAATATATCAATCTTTATGTCTCGACCATTTCGAGACTCCTCGTCATGTCCGTGATCACATCCGGGACTCCGAACAAACTTCGGTACATCAAAATGCATAAACTCATAATATAACTGTCATCGAAACCTTAAGCGCGCGGACCCTACGGGTTAGAGAACAATGTAGACAGACCGAGACACGTCTCCGGTCAATAACCAATAGCGGAGACCTGGATGCTCATATTGGCTCCTACATATTCTACGAAGATCATTATCGGTCAGACCGCATAACAACATACATTGTTCCCTTTGTCATCGGTATGTTACTTGCCTGAGATTCGATCGTCGGTATCTCAATACCTAGTTCAATCTCGTTATCGGCAAGTCTCTTTACTCGTTCGTAATAATCATCTTCACAACTAACTCATTAGTTGCAATGCTTTGCAAGGCTTATGTGATGTGCATTACCGAGAGGGCCAGAGATAACCTCCGACAATCGGAGTGACAAATCCTAATCTCGAAATACACCAACCCAACATGTACCTTTGGAGACACCTGTAGAGCTCCTTTATAATCACCCAGTTACGTTTTGACGTTTGGTAGCACACAAAGTGTTCCTCCGGCAAACGGGAGTTGCATAATCTCATAGTCATAGGAACATGTATAAGTCATGAAGAAAGCAATAGCAACATACTAAACGATCGGGTGCTAAGCTAATGGAATGGGTCATGTCAATCACATCATTCTTCTAATGATGTGATCCCGTTAATCAAATAACAACTCTTTTGTTCATGGTTAAGGAAACATAACCATCTTTGATTAACGAGCTAGTCAAGTAGAGGCATACTAGTGACACTCTGTTTGTCTATGTATTCACACATGTATTATGTTTCCGGTTAATACAATTCTAGCATGAATAATAAACATTTATCATGATATAAGGAAATAAATAATAACTTTATTATTGCCTCTAGGGCATATTTCCTTCATTACTCCCGTGTCCTCCATAAGCTCGGAATGACACTTGCGTAGGATCTGTTCCTGTTCATGCTTAGGTACACAACGTCTAATAACACCATATACTCCTTCCTTATAAAGATGTGGGTCATCCCAAAAGTAATGTCTTAAATCATAGAAAAACTAACAATCTCTAACCTAGATTAATAGGTAGTGGGTCATCAAGAACAATTCTCTAACCTAGACAAGTTGTCTGCAACGGGGTTCTCAGCTCCCTTTCTATCAACAATATGCAAATCAAATTCTTGTAGCAAGAGAACCCATCTAATAAGTCTAGGTTTAGCATCTTTCTTTTCCATAAGATATTTAATAGCAGCATGATCAGTGTGAATAGTTACTTTAGAATCAACAATATAAGGTTGAACTTATCACAAGCAAATACAACTGCTAAAAGCTCTTTTTCAGTAGTAGCATAATTTCTTTGAGCATTGTCTAGAGTCTTACTAGCATAATGAATAACATTTAATTTCTTATCAACTCTTTGCCCTAGAACAGCACCTACAGCATAATCACTAGCATCACACATAATTTCAAAGGGTAAATTCCAATCAGGTGGCTGAACAACAGGTGCAGAGACTAATGCTTTCTTAAGTGTTTCAAATGCTTCTACACAATCATCATCAAAGACAAATGGTATATCTTTTTGCAATAAATTAGTCAGAGGCCGAGAAATTTTTGAGAAGTCCTTAATGAACCTCCTGTAAAATCCGGCGTGACCAAGGAAACTTCTTATACCTTTGATGTCCTTGGGACATGGCATCTTTTCAATAGCATCAACCTTGGCTTTATCAACTTCAATACCTCTTTCAGAAACTTTGTGCCCCAAGACAATACCTTCATTAACCATAAAGTGGCACTTTTCCCAATTCAAGACAAGATTAGTTTCTTCACATCTCTGCAAAAACTCGATCAAGATTGCTCAAGCAATCATCAAAAGAGGAACCATAGACGGAAAATCGTCCATGAAAACCTCACAAATCTTTTCACAAAAGTCAGAGAATATAGCCATCATGCATCTTTGAAAGGTAGCAGGTGCATTACATAAACCAAAAGGCATACGTCTATAAGCAAAAGTACCAAAAGGGCATGTAAAAGTAGTCTTTGATTGATCTCTAGCCGACACAGGTATTTGAGAGAAACCAGAATAACCATCTAGAAAGCAGTAATGTGTATGTTTGCATAATCTTTCTAGCATTTGATCGATAAAAGGTAAGGGGTAATGATCTTTCTTAGTAGCCTTATTTAATTTGCGGAAATCAATTACCATCCTATAACCTGTAATAATTCTTTGTGGAATCAATTCATCTTTATCATTAGGAACAACAGTAATACCTCCCTTCTTAGGGACACAATGAACAGGACTTACCCACTGACTATCAGCAACGGATAAATTATACCTGCCTCCAGAAGCTTTAGTATTTCTTTTCTTACCACTTCTTTCATTTTAGGATTCAGACGTCGTTGAGGATCACAAACTGGTTTGGCATCTGCTTCCAAATTTATTTTATGTTGACATAGAGTGGGACTAATGCCCTTAAGATCATCAAGAGTATATCCAATAGCAGCACGATGCTTCTTCAGAGTTTTCAATAATCTTTCTTCTTCATGCTCTGAAAGGTTAGCACTAATAATAACAGGATATATCTTCTTTTCATCAAGATAAGCATATTTAAGATTATCAGGCAAAGTTTAAGCTCAAACACGGGATCACCCTTGGGTGGAGGAGGATCCCCTAAAATTTCAACAGGCAAATTGTGTTGCAGAATAGGTTCCTGTTTAAAGAATACTTCATCTATTTCCCTTCTTTCATTCATGAACATATCATTTTCATGGTCTAGCAAATAGTGTTCTAAAGGATCACTAGGAGGTACGGCAATAGAAGCAAGACCAATAATTTCATCCTTACTAGGTAATTCTTCCTCACGATGTTGTTTACTAAATTTAGAGAAATTAAACTCATGAACCATATCATCCAAGCCAATAGTAACAACATTCTTTTTGCAATCTATCCTAGCATTAACAGTGTTCAAGAAGGGTCTACCAAATATAATGGGACAAAAGCTATCTTGCGGAGAAGTAAGAACAAGAAAATCAGCAGGATATTTAGTTTTCCCACACAAGACTTCAACATCTCTAACAATTCCAATTGGTGAAATAGTATCTCTATTGGCAAGTTTAATTGTGACATCAATACCTTCTAACTCAGCAGGTGCAATTTCATTCTTAATTTCTTCGTATAAAGTATGCGGTATAACACTAGCACTCGCACCCATATCACATAAGCCATGATAACAATGATCTCCTATTTAACAGAAATAACAGGCACACCTACCATAGGTCTATGTTTATGATACGTCTCCAACGTATCTATAATTTTGATTGCTCCATGCTATATTATCTACTGTTTTGGACTATATTGGGCTTTATTTTTTTTTCACTTTTATAATTATTTTGGGACTAACCTATTTAACCGGAGGCCCAGCCTAGAATTGCTGTTTTTGCTTATTTCAGTGTTTGGATAAAACATAATATCAAACGGAGGTCCAAACGGAATAAAATCTTCAAAACATGATTTTCCTCACCAACGTGGTCTAGGAGAACTTGGACCCTACTGCAAGGGATCAAAGAGGTGGTCACAAGGGTGGGCGCCCCCCTAAGGGCGCGCCCCCTGCCCCCTCGTGGGCCCCTCGGTGCTCCACGACGTACTCCTTCCTCCTATATATACACACGTACCCCCAAACGATCAGAACAGGAGCCAAAACCCGAATTCCACCGTTGCAACTTTCTGTATCCACGAGATCCCATCTTGGGGCCTATTCCGGAGCTCCGCCGGAAGAGGGCCGTCATCACGGAGGGCTTCTACATCATCCTAGCCCCTCCGATGAAGTGTGAGTAGTTTACCTCAGACCTTCGGGTCCATAGTTAGTAGCTAGATGGCTTTTTCTCTCTCTTTGAATCTCAATACAAAGTTCTCCCCCTCTCTTGTGGAGATCTATTCGATGTAATCTTCTTTTTGCGGTGTGTTTGTTGAGACCGATGAATTGTGGGTTTATGATCAATTGTATCTATGAATAATATTTGAATCTTCTGTGAATTCTTTTATGCATGATTGTTATCTTTGCAAGTCTCTTCGAATTATCCGTTTGGTTTGGCCAACTAGATTGGTAGTTCTTGCCATGGGAGAAGTGCTTAGCTTTGGGTTCGATCTTGTGGTGTCCTTACCCCAGTGACAGAAGGGGCAGCAAGGCACGTATTGTATCGTTGCCATCGAGGATAAAAAGATGGGGTTTATTTCATATTGCATGAATTTATCTCTCTACATCATGTCATCTTGCTTAGTCGATGAGTGGAGTAATACTCTAGATGCATGCTGGATAGCGGTCGATGAGTGGAGTAATAGTAGTAGATACAGAATCATTTCGATCTACTTGTCACGGACGTGATGCCTATATACATGATCATGCCTAGATATTCTCATAATTATGCACAATTCTATCAGTTGCTCAACAGTAATTTGTTCACCCACCGTAGAATACTTATGCTCTTGAGAGAAGCCACTAGTGAAACCTATGGCCCCCGGGTCTATTCTCATCATATCAATCTCCATCACTTTTATATTACTTTTCTATTTACTTTGTTTTTACTTTTTACTTTGCATATTTATATCAAAAATACCAAACATATTCTATCTATGAGATCTCACTCTCACAAGTGACCGTGAAGGGCTTGACAACCCCTTATCACGTTGGTTGTGAGTAGCTATCGCTTTGTGCAGGTAAGAGGGACTTGAGCGGTTGCTCCTACTGGATTGATACCTTGGTTCTCAAAAACTGAGGGAAATACTTACGCTACTCTGCTGCATCATCCCTTCCTCTTCGGGGAAAACAACGCAAGCTCAAGACGTTAGCAAGAAGGATTTTTGGCGCCGTTGCCGGGGAGTTCTACGGCAAAGTTCAATATACCACAAGTACCCATCACAATCCCTATCTCTCGCATTAACAATAATTTGCCATTTGCCTCTCGTTTCCTCTCCCCCCAATTCACCCTTGCCGTTTTATTTGCCCTCTCTCTCTCTATCCTCCCTCTCTGTTTGCCTTTTTGTTTGCTCGTGTGCTAGTTTGTTTGCTTGTCGTCATGGCTAGTCTCATATCTTCTCCGTTGTCTCCCGAGAGTGAAGTTCTAAATTTTAAACAAAGGGAGGGAGAAAATCTAAAAGATGCTTGGTATAGAATTTGCAATGCTCAAAATAGATCTACCAGGAAACAATCTACCTTAGTTCTTCTTCCGCAATTTTTATGTAGGTGTTAATCCTTGGTATAGATATATCCTCGATACCATTACCGGAGGGAACTTCTTGGGTAGCCATACTTTTGATTCTTATAATGCTATGATAGATTTATTTGGCTCACCACCTCTTTTGGTTAATGGAACCATGTTAACTTTGGAGCATGTTATGCAAAGACTTGAAATTATTGAAAATAAAGTTGCTACTATTGAATCAATTGAAAATCTAGATAAAAAGATCCACAATCAAATTACTCAATATGGATCTAAGGTAGGAATGACATTGAAAAATATTAAGAAAAGGAACCCATAGTTAATGAGAAGATGAACTTAGATTCTACTAGAATTGATAAACTTGAGGGTATCATTGCAAATTTGGGAACCGCTTTTTCTTCCATAAAGAATACTCCTAGTCCTCCTACTAAATTGCCAAGCTTATGTATGTTTCCTGAAT
>NC_053022.1:583189131-583251301 GCF_003073215.2 Triticum urartu
CCCCCCCCCCCCCCCCCCCCTTCAGAAAAAAACAAAAACCCCAGCCCCTAAAATGCTGACGCGTGGATGCCTATTGGTCCCGGTTGGTGCCACCAACCGGGACCAAAGGCCCTCCTACCTGGGCTCGACGCACCGGCCACGTGGAGGCCCATCTGTCCCGGTTTGTGTAAGAACCGGGACTAAAGGGCTAGGGCATTAGTAACGACCCTTTAGTCCCGGTTCAAAAACCGGGACAAAAGGCCCTTACCAACCGGGACAGATGACCCTCTTTCTACTAGTGATACCGGTTTTATCAGTTTGTTATTTTTGGTTTTTCGTTGGTCCTTGTCTAGCTTGTTATTTTTTTCTTTGAATGTTACTATCTCGGAGAATTTTGCTGCTAGTAATTCTCTACATATGTTATTTTGGAGTAACGCTACACGTACAAATGAGTTACAAGGTTTTACAAAAAGGATTAACTTGATTGGTCAATAGATGAGGAACACAGATCACCCTCCTGAAAATCAGGAGGAGAAGCAAGTTTGTAATTGGTTACTAGATGAAAAGAGCCTGGAAAATTCTGTATTCTTTTGTACATCTAGCATTTTCGTGTTATTTTGTCCAGCTATTTTTCGTCTGTCAACGAAGTTGCTGTGTTTCCATTGAATTTGTAAAAATTTAGATCGGCCCTGATCCCCCAATGGGTGGATCAGCGAGGCCGAACGATTTTCTCGGAATGGGTCGGCCCGTGGCCTCTCAAATGGCCTTGAGGCCAATGGGGCCAGGGCTGGGTCGACCCATCCCCATCCTGCGTGTAGACGCATGCCTTTGACGAAAAACAAGAGAGTTTATTATTTCGCACTATAGTCCAACACCCAACCGCGACTGATCGAGACCGGCCGGCCGCATCAGGACTTGGTCACGACTATGTGCACTGAAATTGTCTCTAGTTAGTACTAGTTACTTGCGTGCAAAGGCAGTTAGATTTGTGAACGCGTAGCAGTCCACGTATTTTCTTTAAGAAAATGGAAACATCACCAGACAAGTGTACAGGTGCGTGTCGATTACGGCAATGTTTGATAGAGCTTCCGATGGCTCCGACGCCTCCTTATCATATACTCCCTCCGTTCCTAAATACTTGTCTTTCTACGCATTTTAACAAGTGACTACATACGGAACAAAATGAGTGAATCTACACTTTAAAATATGTCTACATACATCTGTATGTAGTAGTCATTTGAAATGTCTAGAAAGACAAATATTTAGAAACGGAGGGAGTACGTACCTGCGAGGGAAGAAGTGATTTTTTTTCTCTCGATCATATCAAAATGAGTCTTGGCTTGACTTATGATATATATAAAAGGAGTGGGCAACAAGAGGAATGAGTAGTCTCAAGTTGTCAATATGATGATCTCCCGTAGCAGCCACCAGCAGCAGCAGCTCCTGCTGTGCCTGCTCCTTCACTTGTGCCTCGGGATCCAGCTCTCCTACTCCATCGCCACCACCAGCAACCAAACTACGTGCCGGCCGGACCAGTCCTCGGCACTGCTCCGACTGCGGCGTTCCTTCTCCGCCACCACCGACTCCACATGCACCCTCGCGTCGTGGCGGGCTGGCACGGACTGCTGCCACTGGGAGGGCGTCACCTGTGCTGCCGCCGATGGCCGCGTCACCACCCTCGACCTCGCCGAATGCGGGCTGCAGAGCGCTGGCCTCCACCCGGCGCTTTTTGAGCTCACCTCCCTGAGCTACCTGGACCTCTCCTCCAACAGCTTCGACGAGTCCGAGCTCCCGACCGTCGGGTTCGAGAGGCTCACCGAGCTCACCTACCTCAACCTGTCCTACACCGACTTGGTAGGCAAGATACCACACGGGATACGGCGGCTCAGGAAGCTGGTATCCCTAGATTTCACCAATTGGATTTATCTTGTTGAAGGCGACAACGACTATTTCCTGCCACTCGGCGAAGGAAGGTGGCCCATCGTAGAGCCAGATATTGGATCATTCGTTGCTAACCTTAGCAACCTCAAGGAGCTTTATCTAGGCAACGTCGACTTGTCCGGCAACGGGGCAACATGGTGCAGTGCCTTTGCTAATTCCACTCCACAGCTTCAGGTTCTCAATCTACCAAATACCCACATCGATGCTCCGATTTGTGAATCCTTGTCCACCATTCGCTCACTGACCAAGATCAACCTAAACTATAACAAAGTGTATGGCCAAATTCCAGAGTCCTTTGCTGACTTACCTTCCCTCAGTGTTCTTAAGCTTGCCTATAATCGCCTCCACGGACGGTTCCCGATGAGGATCTTCCAGAACACAAACTTAACGGCTGTTGATGTTAGTTATAATTCCAAGGTATCTGGTCTGCTTCCCAATTTCTCATCACATAATATTATGATGAAGGAACTGCTTTTTAGCAACACTAACTTCTCTGGTCCCATTCCGAGGTCAATAAGTAATCTCACATCCTTGAAGAAATTAGGTATTGCAGCAACTGACTTTCACCAAGAGCAGCTTCCCACTTCAATTGGTGAGCTCAGATCATTAACATCACTACAGGTTTCTGGAGCTGGTATAGTAGGAGAAATACCATCTTGGGTTGCAAATTTGACTTATTTGGAAACTTTACAGTTCTCCAACTGTGGGTTATCTGGTCAAGTACCTTCCTTCATAGGTAACCTCGAGAACCTAATTACGTTGAAATTGTATGCATGCAATTTTTCTGGTCAAGTTCCTCCACATCTATGTAATCTTACTCAATTAGGCACCATAAATTTACATTCCAACAGTTTCCGTGGTACCATCCAACTCAGCTCGTTCTTCAAAATGCCCAACCTATTCAGCTTGAATCTTTCAAACAACAAGCTTTCCGTAGTAGATGGAGAATACAATTCTTCATGGGCATCCATCCAAAACTTTGATACTCTATGTCTAGCATCTTGTAACATATCCAAGCTCCCTAATACCTTGAAGCACATGCATCGCGTTGAAGTTCTTGACCTTTCAAACAATCACATCCATGGCCCTCTACCTCAGTGGGCATGGGATAATTGGATCAAGTCTCTCATCTTGATGAACATATCATACAACCAATTTAGTAGTGGTATTGGATATGGCCCTGTCATTTCTGCTAATATGTTTGTTATCGATATCAGTTATAACCTATTTGAAGGGCCTATACCTATACCAGGACCGCAGAACCAACTATTTGATTGCTCAAACAACCATTTCTCATCCATGCCATTCAATTTTGGTTCTCACTTAAGTAGTATTTCCCTACTCATGGCTCCTGGAAACAAGTTGTCTGGAGAAATTCCACAATCAATCTGTGAAGCAACAAGCCTTATGCTCCTTGATCTCTCCAATAATGATTTGATTGGCTCCATCCCTTCTTGTTTAATGGATGATATGAGTCGCCTCAATGTATTAAATTTGAAAGGAAATCAACTTCATGGAAGATTACCAAATAGCCTAAAGCAAGATTGTGCATTTGAGGCATTAGACTTTAGTGATAATCAGATTGAAGGACAATTACCTAGATCTCTAGCTGCTTGCAAAGACTTGGAGGTTTTTGATGTCGGGAAGAATCTTATTAATGATACATTTCCATGTTGGATGAGTATGCTTCCTAAACTTCAAGTCCTTGTTCTAAAGTCCAACTGGTTCATCGGAGATGTGGGGCCATCTATTTCAGAAGATCAAAATAGTTGTGAGTTTGGAAAACTTCGAATTATTGACTTGGCTTCAAACAATTTCTCTGGATTATTGCGAAATGAATGGTTTATGTCAATGGGATCCATGATGACTAAAGATGTCAATGAGACATTGGTCATGGAAAATCAATATGATCTACTTGGCCAAACATACCAGTTCACCACTGCCATCACATACAAAGGATCTGATATTAGTTTTTCTAAAATATTGAGGACCATTGTCATCATTGATGTTTCTAATAATGCATTCTATGGCCCTATTCCTGAGTCAATTGGGGACCTTGTTCTACTCGGTGGGCTAAATATGTCACATAATGCCCTCATTGGACCGATACCATCTCAGCTTGGCATGCTACATCAACTTGAGTCACTAGACCTGTCTTCAAATGAACTTTCCGGAGAGATCCCATTGGAGTTGGCATCATTGGACTTTCTTTCGGTTTTGAATCTATCCTACAACCAGCTGCGGGGAAGAATACCTGAGTCTTCCCACTTCTTGACATTCTCTGATCTCTCATTTTTAGGAAACATTGGCCTATGTGGGTTCCAAGTGTCCAAAGCATGTAACAACATGACACCAGATACGGTTCTACATCATCCCAAGAAGGTATCAATAGACATTGTACTATTTCTTTTTGCTGGATTGGGATTTGGTATCGGATTCGCAGTTGCAATTATCTTGACATGGGTGAGGGTGTCCCGGATTACCGAGGTCCTCACACAGCCGACCTGTCTCTCATGGTCCGTTTTAATGGGCCGCTCTAATTCATCAAAGGAAGGCCGGACTACAAGCGACCTCGTGCTCCAGCATGAAACCTCCGAAGACTTGGCGTCTCCTCCAAGAAATTTTAGCGTAGCCAGCATGTTTACCCCCTGATGGCAACCGACCATATGTAACCCTAGGTACCCCTGGTGTCTATATAAACCAGAGGGTTTAGGCCGTAGAGGCAGATCCATAACCATCACAGCCATCTAGGGTTTAGCTCATCTGATCTCGAGGTAGATCAACTATGTAATTGCCATACCATCACATCAATACAATCAAGCAGGACGTAGGGTTTTACCTCTTTGAGAGGGCCCGAATCTGGGTAAAACACCGTCTCTATGTTCCATGTTACCCATTGATTCCAAGATCCACAATTTGGGACCCCCTGGTGTAAATATGTCCTAGAGGCAATAATAAAATGGTTATTATTATATTTTCTTAATCATGATAAAGGTTTATTATTCATGCTTGAATTGTATTGACCGGAAACTTAAATACATGTGTGAATACATAAACAAATACCATATCCCTAGTAAGTCTCTACTAGACTAGCTCGTTGATTAACTTACTGGAACATTCAAACATATTTAGTTGCTCCAGAGAAGTGTTATAGGTGTAGTCTATTTGGATGACTTAATCCTTAGTTAAATAAAAGTCCATTTGGATGTTTCTAGAAGAAATAAGGAAACGAGGTCCATATACATAACAAGCATGATAACAGGCAACATTTTATTTTCTATGAACGATAGGGTATAGAAACACCAAAACGGAGAACGTCGCCATCTCATATAAAGTGTCAAACTAATGGTCAAATTGTCTATGATATGACCCTATTTGTTATTTACTAGTTTGAGTCTACATTTCAATTCCGTGGATAAATAAATTATTATTGATTCAGATAATCTCACATATCAAAATAAAGTATATTTGTTTAATTGGGAAATATTTAATAGGATTTTTTTGGATCATTTGCATACTTAGAATTTTTAATGTGTTGGTCATTTTATTCCTCGTATTATTAACTCGAAAAAACTTACCATCATCCAGCGGATCGCGGCGGCCGCGTCCGCCACCTCCCCTGCATGACACACGTCCAAGTGAGGGCCCGCATGTCGTCCTTTGTCGAACACGCTTCCGAAACAAAGGCTGTGTTTCTGAAACATATGAAGCGTTGCAATGATATACAACGGATCAATGTTTTGCAACAAAACCTCTGTTGTGGAAATTTTCTGCAATAAGACCTCAGGTGCAAAAAAAAAGTTGCAACAAAACCTCAATTGCAATTTTTTTTTTGCAAAAAAGTTATTGCAAAAAAAATTCTGTAACAAGACCTATGTTGCACAAATAATTCCGGCAACAAAACCTGTGTTGCAGTTCTGGAGGCGCGCTCATCTCACTTGATGTGGCAAATCTGATGGCTCATGACCCGACTGATCTTTTAAAGATATCAGCCGACGGACGCGTAGCACGCCCCTTAATGCGAAGTGTTGTAGTTTTCCGGTCATGCAGGATTAAAGGGGAGATGACACTTTGATCCCATGTTTTTCCTAACCCGATGATTCTTGTGAATCGAAGAGGAAAAGTTTTCTTGATATTTTATTTTAGTCATAATAGATTTTTTAAATCCAATTTTCACGGTGCGTACCAAACCATAAGTTAACCCACAAAAAGTATCATCGCTTCCGCCCTCAAGGCGATAAGGGAGAGCCATCGTCCTCCGCTGGTGCCAAGCCCACAAGCCCAACTCTCCGACATCATGGGGTGTGCGGAAGCCTGCTACCTTGACGTCGTATCACGGATAGGTTAGCGTTAGGGTTTCACGACAACGCCTACAAAAAACATTTTCCCAAGACTTCCAATCTCGAAGACGTCGTCTGAAGTGGCCTTGATGACTCTGTTGAGATGTACTTTGTGTTGCATGGTATCAGTTTTTAGGTTATAATCCTCGTCTTCCGCTGCCGCCGCCGCCGCACGCTCCTCCTACGCCGCCACCACACCGCCGCCGCCGCCGCTGCCGCGCGACTCCTCCCGTGCCGCCGTCGCCGCCGCTACCCCACCGCCGCCGCGCGACTCCTCCGCGCCGCCGCTGCTCCCCAGCCGCCGCCGTCCGCGTGTCTCCCGCGCTGGCCGCCGCTCCTCTCTCTTTCGTCGGGCGCCGCTTCTACAGCCGACCGCCGCCCCGCTGTCGCCGTCGGACCCGCGACAGTGTCCGCCGGCCCGTCCGTCGTCGCCTCTGCCGTCCCGCCGCCGGTGCTCTCTAGCGCGGCTCCGCCACCAGCGCCATCCGGTGCAGCCCCGCCGCTGTACGGCGCGGCCGCCGCCTATGGCACGCCCGGCGTCACCCACATGCAGCCGTCGCCGTACGGCGCGGCCGCCGCCTACTGTTGGGTTTCGTAGTAATTTCAAAAAAATTCCTACGCACACGCAAGATCATATGATGCATAGCAACGAGAGGGGAGAGTGATGTCTACGTACCCACGCAGACCGACTGCGGAGGCGTTGACACAACGTAGAGGAAGTAGTCATACGTCTTCACGATCCAACCGATCAAGCACCGAAACTACGACACCTCCGAGTTCGAGCACACGTTCAGCTCGATGACGATCCCCGGACTCCGATCCAGCAAAGTGTCGGGGAAGAGTTCCATCAGCACGACGGCGTGGTGACGATCTTAATGTACTACAGCAGCAGGGCTTCGCCTAAACTCCGCTACAGTATTATCGAGGACTATGGTGGCTGGGGGCGCCGCACACGGCTAAGGAATAGATCACGTGGATCAACTTGTGTTTCTTGATCTGTCTTTGGTGCTAGCCCTGCCCCTCTATTTATATCTTGAGCCCTGGGGTCGAAACTTGGAGTTAAAGCCTTCACAAAGTCGGTTTCACCCGATAGGCAAGAGTCCTTCTCGGACTCCAGGGCCAGACGCCAGGGATCCCGGCGTCTGGACCCAGACGCTAGGGACCCTGGCGTCTGGCCCCTGGACTCCGCAAAACTTCCTTTTGCGCTTTCCAAAAACCTTGTAGGCTTTCCGCTTTGGCCCAAATAAAGTGTTCTCGTACCCAAACATTTCGGGAAACATCCGGAACCCCTTCCGGTGATTTCCGGAACCCTTTCGGTGACCAAACACTATTATCATATATATCAAACTTTATCTCCGGACCATTCCGGAGTTCCTCGTCATGTCCGTGATCTCATCTCGGACTCCGAACAACATTCGGTACATCAAAATGCATAAAACTCATAACAACTGTCATCGTAACTTTAAGCGTGCGGACCCTACGGGTTCGAGAACAATGTAGACATGACCGAGACACGTCTCCGGTCAATAACCAATAGCGGGACCTGGATGCCCATATTAGCTCCTACATATTCTACGAAGATCTTTATCGGTCAGACCGCATAACAACATACGTTGTTCCCTTTGTCATCGGTATGTTACTTGCCCGAGATTCGATCGTCGGTATCCAATACCTAGTTCAATCTCGTTACTGACAAGTCTCTTTACTCGTTCTATAATACATCATCCCGCAACTAACTCATTAGTTGCAATGCTTGCAAGGCTTATGTGATGTGCATTACCGAGAGGGGCCAGAGATACCTCTCCGACAATCGGAGTGACAAAACCTAATCTCGAAATACGCCAACCCAACATGTACCTTTGGAGACACCTGTAGTACTCCTTTATAATCACCCAGTTACGTTGTGACGTTTGGTAGTACCCAAAGTGTTCCTCCGGTAAACGGGAGTTGCATAATCTCATAGTTATAGGAACATGTATAAGTCATGAAGAAAGCAATAGCAACATACTAAACGATCGGGTGCTAAGCTAATGGAATGGGTCATGTCAATCAGATCATTCTCTTAATGATGTGATCTTGTTAATCAAATAACAACTCATTGTTCATGGTTAGGAAACATAACCATCTTTGATTAACGAGCTAGTCAAGTAGAGGCATACTAGTGACAATTTGTTTGTCTATATATTCACACATGTATTATGTTTCCGGTTAATACAATTCTAGCATGAATAATAAACATTTATCATGATTATAAGGAAATAAATAATAACTTTATTATTGCCTCTAGGGCATATTTCCTTCAGTCTCCCACTTGCACTAGAGTCAATAATCTAGTTCACATCGCCATGTGATTTAACAGCAATAGTTCACATCACCATGTGATTAACACCCATAGTTCACATCGATATGTGATCAACACCCAAAGGGTTTACTAGAGTCAGTAATCTAGTTCACATCGCTATGTGATTAACACCCAAAGAGTACTAAGGTGTGATCATGTTTTGCTTGTGAGATAATTTTAGTCAACGGGTCTGTCACATTCAGATCCGTAAGTATTTTGCAAATATTTATGTCAACAATGCTCTGCACGGAGCTACTCTAGCTAATTGCTCTCACTTTCAATATGTATCTAGATCGAGACTTAGAGTCATCCAGATCTGTGTCAAAACTTGCATCGACGTAACCTTTTACGACGAACCCTTTTGTTCACCTCCATAATTGAGAAATATTTCCTTATTCCACTAAGGATAATTTTGACCGCTGTCCAGTGATCTACTCTTAGATCACTATTGTACTCCCTTGCTTAAAACAGTGTAGGGTATACAATAGATCTGGTACACAGCATGGCATACTTTATAGAACCTATGGCTGAGGCATAGGGAATGACTTTCATTCTCTTTCTATCTTCTGCCGTGGTCGGGCTTTGAGTCTTACTCAACTTCACACCTTGTAATACAGGCAAGAACTCTTTCTTTGACTGCTCCATTTTGAACTACTTCAAAATCTTGTCAAGGTATGTGCTTATTGAAAAAACTTATCAAGCGTCTTGATCTATCTCTATAGATCTTGATGCTCAATATGTAAGCAGCTTCACCGAAGTCTTTCTTTGAAAAACTCCTTTCAAACACTCCTTTATGCTTTACAGAATAATTCTACATTATTTCCGATCAACAATATGTCATACACATATACTTATTAGAAATGCTGTAGTGCTCCCACTCACTTTCTTGTAAATACAGGCTTCACCGCAAGTCTGTATAAAACTATATGCTTTTATCAACTTATCAAAACGTATATTCCAACTCTGAGATGCTTGCACCAGTCCATAGATGGATCGCTGGAGCTTGCATATTTTGTTAGCACCTTTGGGATTGACAAAACCTTCTGGTTGTATCATATACAACTCTTCTTTAATAAATCCATTAAGGAATGCAGTTTTGTTTATCCATTTGCCAGATTTCATAAAATGCGGCAATTGCTAACATGATTCGGACAGACTTAAGCATAGATACGAGTGAGAAAATCTCATCGTAGTCAACACCTTGAACTTGTCGAAAACCTTTTGCGACAATTCTAGCTTTGTAGATAGTAACACTACTATCAGCGTCCGTCTTCCTCTTGAAGATCCATTTATTTTCTATGGCTTGCCGATCATCGGGCAAGTCAACCAAAGTCTATACTTTGTTCTCATACATGGATCCCATCTCAGATTTCATGGCCTCAAGCCATTTTGCGGAATCTGGGCTCATCATCGCTTCCTCATAGTTCGCAAGTTCGTCATGGTCTAGTAACATGACTTCCAGAACAGGATTACCGTACCACTCTGGTGCGGATCTCACTCTGGTTTACCTGCGAGATTCGGTAGTAACTTGATCTGAAGTTACATGATCATCATCATTAGCTTCCTCACTAATTGGTGTAGTAGTCACAGGAACAGATTTCTGTGATGAACTACTTTCCAATAAGGGAGAAGGTACAATTACCTTATCAAGTTTTTACTTTCCTCCCACTCACTTCTTTCGAGAGAAACTCCTTCTCTAGAAAGTTTCCGAATTTAGCAACAAAAGTCTTGCCTTCGGATCTGTGATAGAAGGTGTATCCAATAGTTTCCTTTGGATATCCTATGAAGATTTACTTCTCCGATTTGGGTTCGAGCTTATCATGTTGAAACTTTTTCACATAAGCATCGCAGTCCCAAACTTTAAGAAACGACAACTTTGGTTTCTTGCCAAACCACAGTTCAGATTGTGTCGTCTCAACGGACTTAGATGGTGCCCTATTTAACATGAATGCAGCTGTCTCTAATGCATAACCCCAAAACGATAGTGGTAGATCGGTAAGAGACATCATAGATCGCACCATATCTAATAAAGTATGGTTATGACGTTCGGACACACCTTTACATTGTGGTGTTCCAGGTGGCGTGAGTAGTGAAACTATTTCACATTGTTTTTAACTGAAGGCCAAACTCGTAACTCAAATACTCTTCTCTACGATCAGATCATAGAAATTTATTTTCTTGTTACGATGATTTTTCACTTCACTCTGAAATTCTTTGAACTTTTCAAATGTTTCAGACTTATGTTTCATCAAGTAGATATACTCATATCTGCTCAAATCATCTGTGAAGATCAGAAAATAATGATACTTGTCGCGAGCCTCAATATTCATCGGACCACATACATCAGTATGTATGATTTCCAACAAATCTGTTGCTCGCTCCATTGTTCCGTAGAACAGAGTCTTAGTCATCTTGCCCATGAGGCATGGTTCGCACGCATCAACTGATTCATAATCAAGTGATTCCAAAAGCCCATCAGCATGGAGTTTCTTCATGCGCTTTACACCAATATGACCTAAACGGTAGTGCCACAAATAAGTTGCACTATCATTATTAACTTTGCATCTCTTGGTTTCAATATTATGATTATGTGTATCACTACGATCGAGATCCAACGAACTATTTTCATTGGGTGTGTAACCATATAAGGTTTTATTCATGTAAACAGAACAACAATTTATTCTCTTACTTAAATGAATAACCGTATTACAATAAACATGATCAAATCATATTCATGCTCAACGCAAACACCAAATAACACTTATTCAGGTTCAACACTAATCCCGAAAGTATAGGGAGTGTGCGATGATGATCATATCAATCTTGGAACTACTTCCAACACACATCGTCACTTCACCCTTAACTAGTCTCTATTTATTCTGCAACTCCTGTTTCGAGTTACTAATCTTAGCAACTGAACTTGTATCAAATACTGAGGGGTTGCTATAAACACTAGTAAAGTACACATCAATAACATGTATATCAAATGTACTTACGTTCACTTTGCCATCCTTCTTATCTGCCAATCACTTGGGGTAGTTCCGCTTCCAGTGACCAGTCCCTTTGCAGTAGAAACACTTAGTCTCAGGCTTAGGACCAGACTTGGGCTTCTTTACTTGAGCAGCAACTTGCTTGCTGTTCTTCTTGAAGTTCCCCTTCTTCCCTCTGCCCTTTTCTTGAAACTAGTGGTCTTGTCTACCATCAACACTTAATATTTTTCTCGATTTCTACCTTCGTCAATTTCCGCATTACGAAGAGCTTGGGAATCGTTTCCGCTATCCCTTGCATATCATAGTTCATCACAAAGTTCTACTAACTTGGTGATGGTGACTAGAGAATTCTTTCAATCACTATCTTATCTGGAAGATTAACTCCCACTTGATTCAAGCGATTGTTGTACTCAGACAATCTGGGCACATGCTCACTAGTTGAGCGATTCTCCTCCATCTTTTAGCTATAGAACTTGTTTGGAGACTTTCATATCTCTCAACTCGGGTATTTGCTTGAAATATTAACTTCAACTTCTGGAACATCTCATATGCTCCATGATGTTCAAAACGTCTTTGAAGTCCCGATTCTAAGCTGTTAAGCATGGTGCACTAAACTATCAAGTAGTCATCATATTGAGCTAGCCAAACGTTCATAACGTCTGCATCTGCTCCTGCAATAGGCCCGTCACCTAGCGGTGCATCAAGGACATAATTCTTCTGTGCAGCAATGAGGATAAACCTCAGATCACGGATCCAATCCGCATCTTTGCTACTAACATTTTTCAACACAATTTTCTCTAGGAACATATCAAAATAAACATATGAAAGCAACAACGCGAGCTATTGATCTACAACATAATTTGCAAAATACTACCAGGACTAAGTTCATGATAAATTTAAGTTCAGTTAATCAAATTAATTAAAGAACTCCCACTTAGATAGACATCCCTCTAATCCTCTAAGTGATTACGTGATCCAAATCAACTAAACCATAACCGATCATCACGTGAGATGGAGTAGTTTTCAATGGTGAACATCACTATGTTGATCATATCTACTATATGATTCACGCTCGACCTTTCGGTCTCCGTGTTCTGAGGCCATATCTGTATATGCTTGGCTCGTCAAGTATAACCTGAGTATTCCGCGTGTGCAACTGTTTTGCACCCGTTGTATTTGAACGTAGAACCTATCACACCCGATCATCACGTGGTGTCTCAGCACGAAGAACTTTCGCAATGGTGCATACTCAGGGAGAACACTTCTTGATAATTTAGTGAGAGATCATCTTATAATGCTACCGTCAATCAAAGCAAGATAAGATGCATAAAAGGATAAACATCACATGCAATCAATATAAGTGATATGATATGGCCATCATCATCTTGTGCTTGTGATCTCCATCTCCGAAGCACCGTCGTGATCACCAACGTCACCGGCGTGACACCTTGATCTCCATCGTAGCATCGTTGTCGTCTCGCCAAGCTAGTGCTTCTACGACTATCGCTACCGCTTAGTGATAAAAGTAAAGCATTACATCGCGATTGCATTGCATACAATAAAACGACAACCATAAGGCTCCTGCCAGTTGCCGATAACTCGGTTACAAAACATGATCATCTCATACAATAAAATTCAGCATCATGTCTTGACCATATCACATCACAACATGCCCTGCAAAAACAAGTTAGACGTCCTCTACTTTGTTGTTGCAAGTTTTACGTGGCTGCTACGGGCTTTAAGCAAGAACCAATCTTACCTACGCATCAAAACCACAACGATAGTTTGTCAAATAGACTCCGTTTTAACCTTCGCAAGGACCGGGCGTAGCCATACTTGGTTCAACTAAAGTTGGAGAGACAGTCGCCCGCAAGCCACCTATGTGCAAAGCACGTCGGGGAAACCGGTCTCGCGTAAGCGTACGCGTAATGTTGGTCCGGGTCGTCTCGTCCAACAATGCCGCCGAACCAAAGTATGACATGCTGGTAGGCAGTATGACTTATATCGCCCACAACTCACTTGTGTTCTACTCGTGCATATAACATCAACATAAATAACCTAGGCTCGGATGCCACTGTTGGGTTTTGTAGTAATTTCAAAAAAATTCCTACGCACACGCAAGATCATGTGATGCATAGCAACGAGAGGGGAGAGTGCTGTCTACGTACCCACGCAGACCGACTGCGGAAGCGTTGACACAACGTAGAGGAAGTAGTCGTACGTCTTCATGATCCAACCGATCAAGCACCGAAACTACGGCACCTCCGAGTTCGAGCACACGTTCAGCTCGATGACGATCCCCGGACTCCGATCCAGCAAAGTGTCGGGGAAGAGTTCCGTTAGCACGACGGCGTGGTGATGATCTTGATGTACTACAGCAGCAGGGCTTCGCCTAAACTCCGCTACAGTATTATCGAGGACTATGGTGGCTTGGGGCGCCGCACACGGCTAAGGAATAGATCACGTGGATCAACTTGTGTTTCTTGATCTGTCTTTGGTGCTAGCCCTGCCCCTCTATTTATATCTTGAGCCCTGGGGTCGAAACTTGGAGTTAAAGCCTTCACAAAGTCGGTTTCACCCGATAGGCAAGAGTCCTTCTCGGACTCCAGGGCCGGACGCCAGGGATCCCGACGTCTGGACCCAGACGCTAGGGACCCTGGCGTCTGGCCCCTGGACTCCGCAAAACTTCCTTTTGCGCTTTCCAAAAACCTCGTGGGCTTTCCCCTTTGGCCCAAATAAAGTGTTCTCGTACCCAAACATTTCGGGAAACATCCGGAACCCCTTCCGGTGATTTCCAGAACCCTTCCGGTGACCAAACACTATTATCATATATATCAAACTTTATCTCCGGACCATTCCGGAGTTCCTCGTCATGTCCGTGATCTCATCTCGGACTCCGAACAACATTCGGTACATCAAAATGCATAAAACTCATAACAACTGTCATCGTAACTTTAAGCGTGCGGACCCTACGGGTTTGAGAACAATGTAGACATGACCGAGACACGTCTCCGGTCGATAACCAATATCGGGACCTGGATGCCCATATTGGCTCCTACATATTCTACGAAGATCTTTATCGGTCAGACCGCATAACAACATACGTTGTTCCCTTTGTCATCGGTATGTTACTTGCCCGAGATTCGATCGTCGGTATCCAATACCTAGTTCAATCTCGTTACCGGCAAGTCTCTTTACTCGTTCTGTAATACATCATCCCGCAACTAACTCATTAGTTTCAATGCTTGCAAGGCTTATGTGATGTGCATTACCGAGAGGGCCCAGAGATACCTCTCCGACAATCGGAGTGACAAAACCTAATCTCGAAATGCGCCAACCCAACATGTACCTTTGGAGACACCTGTAGTACTCCTTTATAATCACCCAGTTACGTTGTGACGTTTGGTAGTACCCAAAGTGTTCCTCCGGTAAACGGGAGTTGCATAATCTCATAGTTATAGGAACATGTATAAGTCATGAAGAAAGCAATAGCAACATACTAAATGATCGGGTGCTAAGCTAATGGAATGGGTCATGTCAATCAGATCATTCTCTTAATGATGTGATCTCGTTAATCAAATAACAACTCATTGTTCATGGTTAGGAAACATAACCATCTTTGATTAACGAGCTAGTCAAGTAGAGGCATACTAGTGACAATTTGTTTGTCTATATATTCACACATGTATTATGTTTCCGGTTAATACAATTCTAGCATGAATAATAAACATTTATCATGATTATAAGGAAATAAATAATAACTTTATTATTGCCTCTAGGGCATATTTCCTTCACCTACGGCGTGCTCGGCGTCACCCACATGCAGCCGGCCCCGCCAATGGCCGGCGGCCATGCTTCGCCCGCCCCGTCGATGGCTTCTCCAGGCTGGTGTTACCCATTGCCGCGTTACTAGCCGACTGGCGCCGGCTACGGCGCCCTCCTTGCGCCGCCGCCCGTCGGCGGTTATGATGCACCCATCCCGGCGCCGCCCTACGGGGGCCTCCCGCCGCCGCCTTCCCTCAGTGGTTATGGCCCGCCCGCCCTGGCGCCGCCCTACGAGGGCCTCCCGCCGCCGCCGGTACCTGTGTCATGGGACCCCACCCTCCTCGCCGCCCAGCACTTCGCGTCATCGCCGAGTAGCTCTGTTGGTGGAGGCGACTGGTACATGGACTCAGGTGCTACTGCGCACATGACAGCTCATTCCGGTAACCTAACCTCCTCCACTCTTGTTCGCACACCCACTCGTATCACCGTCGGCAACGGCTCCTCCGAAGGGATTGGTAGGTGGAGGATTTTGAGTTTCGCATCACATGGAAATTTTTTCCTTAGTATTTCCTCGACCCCCTTTAACAGTACGGTGTTTCCTATGACTCAAGAAAGAGAAAATGAAACTAAGAAAACAAAAGTCTTCACGCTTCATGTTCCTCGAATGAATGCCAAGTCTTCAAAGGTCACACCAATTTCTTCACTTTCAAAGTCTTCAGAAAGTCTTTAGAAATTCGAAGTCTTCAGTCAAAGAAATTCATTTTTAGGGGTTGACTTTTTCTGTAAATATCAAACTCCTCATGGACTTATAGACCTGTGTACACTCATAAACACATTAGTCCCTTAACGTATAAGTCTTCAATACACCAAAATCACTAAGGGGCACTAAATGCACTTACAATCTCCCCCTTTTTGGTGATTGATGACAATATAGGTTAAGTTTTCAACGGGGATAAACATATGAAGTGTAAATACTAATATTGAGGAATTTAATTGGAAGATATGGAAGAACTCCCCCTGAAGATGTGCATAGTGAGGAATTTGTTTTTGAAGCATTGCACACTTTGAAGAATAGAATCATGGAGATCTCCCCCTATATCTTGTAATTCATACACGCATTTGACATATCATAATGAAGAATTTGAAATGCACGATGAAATATGGTGACTGATGTAATTCAATATGCGTGCATTAACATATATGAGGAATAAGCATGCAGAAAAACGCATCAAGAGTATCAAAGCACCATCGGGTTTAAGTTTACAACTCGATCCAATAAAGTTTCAGAAGAACGAGAGTTGTAACTTAGCAAAAAACGCCCATATAGACAAACCCGCTTGAGGACTAACTCAAAATTCTCCCCCTTTGTCATCGAATGACCAAAAGGATCAAAAATGAGGACTAACTCCCCTGAAGAATATCAAGTTGATGAAGGAGCGCCAGCGTTGTTGGGGTCGTTTGTCGTTGAAGGGCCTGCCGCAGTGCCGTCCAAGTCTTCATACTCGTCGGTATCGCGTGATGAAGAATATGAGCTGGACACCAAAGAAGGAACCTTGACCTTCTTGAATTTCTTCGGTGGAGGTGCAGGCCAGTCAAAATCTTCCTTGAGACCCATTTTCTTCAGATCTTCCTCACTATAGACATGGGACAGAATAGCCCAGGTGCGACCGAAAACCTCATGGATGTAGTAGTGGTTTTTCTTCACTGCATTGTGTGTAGCAGTCATGTTGTGAAGAAAAGAATCAAACTAACACTTAACCCATTTATGGTTTCGATCCACCTTCTGGTGAAGACTAAGCAAAAGCTCACAGTCAGTCATCGCACGAGGAGAAGTGGCTTGAGGAGTAGACTTGGGTGCATTGGCAGCAGAGTCATGTGTGGCAGAGTCATCATTGGTGGAACAAGATGCAGCTTTGCGAAACTGACCATCCAATGGACGAATACCTTCATCAATGACAGCAGGAGCCTTGCCTTTTTCATCAGTTGAAGTAAAAGTCTGCTTGAGGACTTCAATCGGGGGCAAGTAGCTGAGGTGATTCTGAAAATCAGCCTTGAAGTTGAGTGAAGACCTTGTCCTGAGGAATCTCATAATCCAAGGTGCATAAGGCTTCAGCTCAAACGGAGAAAGTGCAGCATTTGCTAGAGTCCTCATGAAGAAATCGTGATAGTTGATAGGAATGCTATGAATGATATTGAATAGCAGATTCTTCATGATCCCAACTATTTCCTCATCAGATGAGTCATGGCCTTTGATGGGACTCATTGTCCTCGTCAGAATGCGATAGACGGTTCTGGGCACATAGAGTAAATCCTTCATGAGGAATTTGGTCCTTGGGGCTTGACCGGGCTTCAAAGGCTTCATTAACACTTGCATGTAATGAGCTGTGAGTTCTGGTTCATGATACAGGTAGCAAGCTCCTTCACTGCGTGGACTGATGGGCAGGGCGTGAAGCAATTCAGAGGCCGGTGCCTTATAGTGAGTATTGTCGGTCATCCAGTCCAAGACCCAGGTGTTGATATCTTCAGGATCACCTGTGATATGCAATGTAGCGTAGAACTAAAGAATAAGCTCTTCATTCCAATCAACAATGTCAGAGCAAAAGTTGAGGAGGCCTGCATCATGAAGAACACTGAGCACAGGAGAGAAGCAAGGTAATGATTCCATGTCCACGTGAGGAATATGCTCATGGTAGAAGATTTTGTCTTTGTTGAAAAGCAGTGAAGAATAGAAATTGGCCTGGCTTGCAGTCCAGAAACACTTCCTCCTTAGACGAGCAAAGTCATAAGGATTGTAATCGGTGAAGAACACGTTCTCGCCGAAGAAATCATCAGCCTTGAATTTCTGCTTCTTTGAGAATGGATCCTTTGGCTTGGGGTGAGGAGTGTCAGTCAATTTCATCACAACCTCCGGGATCTCGATCTCAGGTTCCACAGGCTGAGGAATTTCAGGTGCTTCTTCAGTCGCAGCATGGGACTGTAATTCTTCATTTGCATTTTCATCAGCACTAGTGGCTGGAATTTCTTCATGGACAGACGGTGTGGCATGTGGTTCATCAGATCCCATTCGTACAGTAGTTACTGGGGACTGGGGAATTTGTTGCAATGGTGTGAAGAGTGGAGAGTTGGGGTGCTGACTTTCCCAAAATTTATCACTTAGCATGGGTGTGGTACAGCCAATGTCCATATCTTCATCTTCCATTTCTTCAACGCCGTCCTCTTCAACAGTAAACTAAGGCATATGCGAGGAGACAACCGGTGTTGAAGGGATTGTATCCACTTCAATTTCTTCATCCATCTGCTCTGACGAAGCAGCAGAGGGATTCTCTTCATCGGATTCACTTGGAATAACATATTCTTCATCAAAAGGAACAAGGTCCTTTGATGGCATGGTTGAGATAGGAACAACATCAATTGGATTTGCAAACGAGCTAGTCAGTGGCTTCATCTTCTTCTGAGCTGAAGAATCTGATGCAACTGATGCCTTCCTTTTCTTCACCGATGCACGCTCTGCAGCCTTAGTTTTCTTCACATCTGATGCAGATGGAAGGATTGGAGTTGGTGTAGGCGCAGGAGCAGAGGAATTGGGTTGAATTTCTTCAGGCGCAACTGATGCAGTTGCCCTGACTTCTTCATTTTCTTCAGGCGCACCACCAGTGGATGCCCTGGCAATTTCTTTAGTGGCTGGAATGCAGTCATCAGCCCTGGAACTCATATTTTCTTCAGCAGCCTGATTGTCATCAGTGGTGCTGGCATTTTCTTCAGTCGGCTGAGCAGATGCTTCAGCCTGAGGAATTTCCTGTTGCGTTGGGGCTGCAACATTTGAGGTGAAGTTTTCAGTCAACTTCACAAACCTGACTTTGGCTCCAAGCCAGTCAGCGCGGTATGCGTCAAATTCATCATTGAGTTTCTTGATCTCAGATTGAATTGTGACAAGTTCTTCAGTTGTCATAGAGATAACGTTCTTCTTCAGGAAGCGCTCCTTTTTGTACTGCGCTTTCTTGATCTGCCTGGCCTTCTCAAACTTCCATTTTTCTTCCTGTATGAAGTGAGTCAACATATGACTTTGGCCAGGAGTCAGCTTGAAGTCAGGCATGGGAGTGTTGGGGTCCTTGTGCCAAACATCAATGTATTCGAGGATCAACTTTGGATCCAAAAGCAGAGGCACACTTGTGCCCTTGGCTCTAGCGGCCCTGACTTGCATGTCTCTGATGATTTCTGCTAATTCTTCATCATCAGCCTCATCATCATCAGAGGGCACTTGGAAAGCAACTTTATTCTTGTGAGGACTTGGTCGAGGACCTCGTCTAGTAGTGGTCTTCTTCTTCAGAAGAGTGGGAGCAGCTAAGGAACTTGCAGAGGCTCCTGAGGCAATAGATATGCATGTGGTCCTTTGGCACGTGGCGAGATGCACAGGTGCTGAGGATTTGGTCGGAGCAGCTGAAGACATTGGCGAAGGAGCTGAAGATTTTGTAGGAGCAGGAGCAGCGTGAGGAATTGGCCGTGAGGGCTTTGAGGAATCTGGCCGTGAGGGCATAGCTGATGAAGCACTAGGCTTGTGAGCAGGCTTCTTTGGCATGGCCTTCTTCGGCTTTACAGAGGCCTCAACAGCAGCAACGGCAGCAGAGTCTTTGTTGAATTTCCTCACTGCATCTTTTGCTTGTTTGGCCAACTTGGCCTGGCGCTTGGCCCATTCATCAGGATAATCCTCACCACGCTTGAGGTTGGTGGGATCAGCTATTTGACCATGTGGCAACGGAGGTCTTGGGCCTGGAGGATTTAGTGCAAATTTCTTCGTGTATTTGGGAGTAACATACATGTACTCCCTCCATTCCCTTGCCCATCTCCTCTCTATCTTTTGAATGCGCACCTTCGCTGATTTTTATCTTCCTCAGGGAGTGTGCAGTAGCCAGCATAGATGTCCTCAGGGATTTCAAAGGCAGTGTTGACCTCAGGCCTCTTTCCTCCTTTCTGTGGCTTCTTTCCATCAGCCATTTTCTTCAGTTGAGGAATTTGAACAATTGAATTCTCTGAAGAAGTATGCAACTTTTCTTTGAGGAACGCTGCAAATGAGTTAAGTTGATGAGAACCTAGTGATTCAGCAGCGGACATGAGTACCTGTGAACAGAGTATAGTTGCGAGGAATTTGGAGAGGTCATATGCGTTCTCAGAAGATTTTTCAAAAAGAACAAGTTTGAGGAATTTGACCAGACGAGTCTTGAAGAATTTCACTAAGCGTACTTAGTCTTAGGTTCCAGAGTTGTACAAATCAGAAATCCACACAATTGAGGAATCTTGAAGAGAAATTATAGCTTAGAGAAATGAGTCAAGATCAGATGACATGTGAGGTGTTTAGTGTGTGAAGAATTTGAAGAATAAACACCTTTGAAGATTTTGTAGAGATCATTTGAATCAAAGAGGGCAGTAAAAGTAACTTTTAATTACCTTGGACGAAGAACACGATGAACTGGAATGTGGAGATGTGAAGTTCGTTAGTGCAGATCTTTCACGCCCTAACTTGGCGGAGGAAGATGGCTACGGCGGCGGCAGAGTGAAGATTTCCGCGGCCGGCGCGAGTACGACGGCCACGAGGTCGAGGCTGTCACACCCTAGCTAGTTCAAGCATTAGAGTGTGCATCATGTTTAAATTTCTCTTAAATTTGAAATGGGGAAAGCAGAAACCCCAAACACCCCCCTGGAAACAACTAGGGTTTACTAAAATTATTTTCAATGAACCTGAAATGCCCTTCTAAAAAGTTCACCCTCCTTGTCTTGGGTTAAAACCTCTGGCAAAATTGGTGCACAATTTTCTAGGTCAATAGAAGGTCATTGAATTAAATCATAAGTATTTGAATTTGGGCATTTAAATGCTATAAAATAATTTAAATGCTCAAATAATCCTGGAAATAAATGTTTGCTATTGGAAATAATCTAAACAGAGCCCACAATTATTTTCAGGACTTTTGGAAACGTTTTAGTATTTTATTTAAAGCCCAACAGTTGCAGTTAATTAGAAAAACAGAAACAAATAAAGAGAGAGAGGGGGGGAGCCCACCCGGGCCTTACCTGTGCTGGCCCAGCCACCTGGCTCGGCCCAGCCTACTGGCTTTGCCAGTCGTCGTCCTCCTCGCGCCAGAAGGACGCGGAGCGCGTGGCCGGCGCCCGCGGCCACACGCCGGCCACCTCCTGCTTCCGCCGACGCCTGGAGACGCCTAGGGGTGCCACGCGACCCCCACGTCCCCCTCTCATCCTCGCTCACTCTCCCCTCGTCTCCCTCACCCTCTCCCGCACCATGGCCGACGAGCTTGTCGCCGTCTCACCGCCGTAGTCACGCTCTCCGTCACCCCCTCGCCTCTCTGACCTGTCCAGAAGCTCCGCCGCGACGCCCTCGCCCTCCCCACCGAGCCCCGCATCGCTGGAGGCCCTGCATCGCCGCCATTGGATCGTCTTCAACCTCGGTACCCGCCGGACGCCGTTCATCGATTCGCCTCGCTCCGGTCGCCCCCGAGCCACTGAGCTGCTCATCGACCTCCCTGTGAGCTCCGCCGCCTTTCCCCTCTTCTTTCCCACGCATTTGCACCCTCTAGGCCATAGTTCCACCATGGCCGAAGCTCGTCTCCGCTCGAGCTCGTCGTCGGTGTCGCTCCGGCGACCATTTGGTCCTCCTGTGCTATGCAACATACTTGCCGCATCGCGTAGTGCCTCACTAGCGCTTCAGTTTCCGTGTTTGCACGCCGCAGCCCACTCCCCGCACATGGCCGAACTCCGGCCGCCGCCTTGGAGCTCGCCGTCGTCGTCTCCGGCCACCGTAGGCCCGGCCTCCACCACCACTAGATGCGCGACTGCAAGAGCTCTCCAACGAGCCCAAGAATGGCCTCGCCCGTGCCCTGTGGGCGTTTTCCGAGCTGCGCCGCCGTCTCGGGCCTCGCCGGCGTCGAGTCGCCGGCGAGTTTGACCCAGTTTGACTCCTGGGTGGGCCCAGGTAGACCCCCCCTGAGTCTATGACAGGTGGGGCCGGTCTGCTAACTAATTTAGGATTAGTTTTAATTAATTTTAATTAAATCAGTCACTGACATGTGGGCCAGGCCCCACTGACAGCTAATTAGTGTTAATCTAATCCTGTTAATTAACTGAGAGGCTGACAGAAGGGGCCCACCAGTCAGGTTTGACCTGGGCTGGCGCCTTTGACCTGCTGAGGTCAGCATGACGCAATGCTGACGCAGTAATGCATTTTCTGGATTTATTTTTATTCAGGAATTTCCAGAAAATAGTTAAAACTTCTAAAAATCATAGAAAATCAACCATAGCTCCAAATGCAAAGATTTATATATGAAAAATGATCAGAAAAATTCAATCTATCCATATGTAATGGTTTCATGCATGACAAAACAAGTTTACCTTGCTTTTAAGTAGAATAAGGAAATGCACTATTAAGGCCATGTTTAATGAGCTAATATTTGAATCTTTGATTCAAATGAGTTCATTCCTTTCTGTTATAGCTTGCATTAGGCCAAGGACACAATCATATTGCCGTGTCATAGCGTGCATCATATTGTTGCATATCATCATGTGTTGATTGTGTTCCGATGTGTTCTCCGTGGTAGGTTCTGCCTCCGAGGATATTCACGAGTATCCAACTGAAGGGCAGTATCCCGCTACCACTCCATCAGGCAAGCATCCATTGATCATTCCGATACAAACCCATGTTCTCGTTTCTGCTCTTGTTTACTGCATTAAGACAACGCGATTCAAACTGCTGTGTGCTACGGTAGTTGAACCCTTATCCTTTGCATGACCTATCAGTGCCACATTAACTGGATGAAACCCACTAGCATGTGTAGGAGTTGATTGAGCCATGTTTTGTGATTCCTACCTTGCTATGCCTCCTATGCTTAGAGTTGTGTCAGGTCTGGTTCATCTGGGTGATGGGCTAGAGTGAAATGCTGATGTCGGTAATGTGAGGGATGTGTTGAACATGTTTTGTTAAAGGTATCGATGAGAGGCTATGTAGGAGTACATGGTGGGTTGTTTCATTGAGGCCGTCACTAAGAACTGAGATCTGTATGTGTGATTTAAGATTCAGCTACTACCGTGCATTGGGATCCTTACCAATGGACCCTCTCGGCTTCTTAACCACCCTAGTACTCTGTCCAGGAGTTGCAAATAGTTTCTGGTGTTTGTAGGTTATGTGTTGGCGGCCGTGCGTAGCGCTGACCCTAGGGGTGGGCTATGTTGCGGTAGATACACCGTGGCACGGTGTACCGAGTCACCCGTTTGGTGTCTCGGGATCCCTGTTCACATCGTTCGGGGCCGTATGTGGAAACCTCGGCCGGACTCCCTGCGGATGGAACCTGGATTGGCGATAAACCTGGACTAGAGACTTAAGTGTTTAGGTAGGCCGTGGCCGACACCCTCGCCGGGCTTCCGCTTGAAGGTTGCCGAGTACATGTCGTGTAAACGGCGGTAAGTGGTGAAAGCGTGTATGAAGAAGTACACCCCTGCAGGGTATAAAACTATTCGAATAGCCGCGTCCGCGGTAAAGGACTACTTGGTTGCCTATACAGTTCATAGACAAGTTAATGGGTACTAATAAAAGACTCAAGATAAGTGTGAGTACCGAGGATGGCCCTCTCGTAGGATGACGAGGGAGGATCCCCGGTGGAGTATTGTGTTGGTGAGTAGTGGACTCGTGTGCGAAAACTATTTTACTGGTGAAGTTCCGTAGGATAGCTTAGCCAAGAGTCAAAGCTGGCTTGCTGCATTAACCCCACCACCTTCTTGAGAATAAGCATGTATAGTAGGTTCTGATGTAAGACTTGCTGAGTACCTTTGTACTCATGTTTGCTTAATTACTGTTTTCAGACGACAACACCGCCCCCTCTGATGGGTTCTACGTAGACCTTGACGTCGACGAGTGACTAGCCACCCAGGTGGTGATCCTGGCCATGGAGGGCCCTATGTAGATAGACAGGCTTCGAGAAGCCTTCTTTCTTTCTAGAGTCTGTACTCAGACTAGTTGCTTCCGCATGTGCTTGTATGTTTGTATGACTTGAGTGTCGGGTCATGTGACCCCTATCTGTATGAACATGTTATGTATGGCTCCCTGGAGCCTTTAAATAAAGTACTTGAGTTGTAGAGTTTTGTTGTGATGCCATGTTGTATGTACTCATATCGGGCATATTGTGTGTATGATTGAAATGCTTGGTATGAGTGGGATCCGACAATCTAGTTGTTTATCCTTGGCAACCTTTCTTATGGGGAAATGTAGTCTAGTGTTCCTCGAGCCATAGTAGTCTGCTACAGCCCAGTTCACCGGAGTCCTGCTAGTCTAGCACTACTGTTCAGGACACTTGACTGGCCAGCATGTGTTCCACTTCGTTCCTATGTCTGTCCCTTCGGGGAAATGTCACGCTGTGACTTCTGGAGTCCTGCCTAGCCTGCTACAGCCCGGGTTCCACGGAGTCCTGTGAGCCCAGTGCTACAGCTCGGAATCAATCGCTGATGACCGACATGCTCGATGTGATTCATGTATGCCTGTCTCCATAGGTCTGTGCCGCTTTGGGTTCATGACTAGCCATGTCGGCCCGGGTTCTCTGTCATATGGATGCTAGCGACACTATCATATACGTGAGCCAAAAGGCGCAAACGGTCCCGGGCCATGGTAAGGCGACACCCGTGGGATACCGCGCGTGAGGCCGCAAAGTGATATGAGGTGTTACCGGCTAGATCGATGTGACCTGGAATCGGGGTCCTGACAGCGTTGGTATCAGAGCTGGCCTGCCTGTAGGTTCGTTGAGCCAAACTGGTCGATGTCGAGTCTAGAAATGCTTTAGTTATATGTAGGGGAATTGATTGTGGGAGGGAACGTAAGGCTCTTTTACTCCTTTACCCTATGCCTCTGATCTGAGTCATTCTCTTCTCATTCAACGTGGGTTAAGGACTAGGCTCTCTCCTTCTATCAGGTTCACGTGTTACTAATCCGTAGTAGCTTATAGGATTGATGCTACAAGCCCCAGTTCAGTTTCTACTATTTTAGTATGTTGCTAATTGGATCAGAATCTTGATATGATGTTGTTGAGTGGTATTGCGAACTGTTGTGGATGTCTCAAATCTTTTTCTGAGCATTTACAGCTGTTATGCTATCCAATTTTCCCTAGAAATTCTGATGTCTTTGCATTGTGGTTGTGCTTTCAGATGGCCAACCGTGTTCAAAACCAAGTGGTTCGCTTGACCCGGTGCCTCGACGTGCCCGGTCATACTGCTATGTTAGTCCGGGTAATGATCGAGACGGGCTACCGTTGGTATCCCGAATACACCGTCGAAGAGCAGTTCCGAGACTTTAATCAAAGCCAATATCTCTGCACCGTCAGGATATTTCCTTCTTATCCTGGATCTACCGAGCCCCTTCACTGTTCCTATGGACTCGGGGTTACTGTTGAGATGGCTGTGCAGGATGCTGCCTATTCCATGATGACCATCTTGCGAGTCCGGACTGGCCTGCTTCGGAACACCGACTTCCGTTACATGCCAGCTTCACTTCCGGGAGCGCAAGGGTATCTTCAGGCTATCTATGCTGACTCCACTCAGGAGGACTCATTAACTCGTACCACTGCCGAGATGCTCGAAGATAAGGACCGAGAGAATCGGGCCTTGAGGCTGGAGCTTTTCAATACCCGTGCTGATCATTGGGCCACATTGACTCGGTTTGCACCTGCGGTGCAAGCTGGATGTATGGATACAAGGGATCTGTATCCTGTGAGATCAGCTCTGCCAGACATGGTGGATTGGTGTGATGTGGGAGGCATCACCCCACCCCGTGGTCCCTGCAGGACACCGTTTGTTGGTCCAAGACCTCATACTAGCCCCTATGGTCCACAGGCTCCTCAGGACCGTCTGTTTCCGGATGGTCAAGTTGAACTTCCAGGCTATGGAGGTGACTTCTATGAGGACTACTACGGAGCTGTCTGAGTTAGTAGTAGTACCACTAGTATTGTAGGAGTTGTATCTCCACTGTCCTGCGAGACTTGTGAAATATGACTTTGTGTGTAATCAAATCCGGAGGTGTAGACAAATACTGTATAGGAGCTTGGAATGCCTGCGATGAGATGTAACGTCTTTCATCATAGTTGTACTATAGCCTGGGCTTGTACTAAACTATGTATGATGTGTATGACCGTTGGTATATATATGGCAGTTTTATATTACCATGACATACGGATGAACATCTCTGCATTCCGCGTTATCCATTACATTCTGCACTCCTTGCTAAGTTTGAGCCATCCTTATCTAAACCATTGTCTTGTTTTCTCCTAGGATGGTCAACACCCGCAGCAACCCTGCTGCCTCGGAGCAGGGGGAAGCCAGTGCAGCTAGAGGTGAAAATCTGCCTCACCCGCCTTCTCTGGCCAAAGTAATGCTGGAGGCGGAAAGAAACAAGCGTGAGACTAACCGCCTGCTAGAGCGGATTGAGCAGAACACTGCACGCCACCCATGAAGTGACTTGGTGTCAATCAATGACTTTATCAAGCTGTACCCACCAAAGTTTAACCATTCCGTCGAACCCCTCGACGCGGATGACTGGCTTTGCAGCATCACTCACAAGCTACGTTCTGCCAATGTAGCCGAAGCCGACAAGGTTACCTATGCTGCCTATCACCTCGAAGGCCCTGCTAGCCTTTGGTGGGAAAACTTTGAAGCTATGCACCCGGTCGGCCAAGTTACTACTTGGGCTGAGTTCAGTGAGGCTTTCCGCGAGCATCACATTCCGGAAGGTCTCATGGATCGCAAGAGGGAGGAGTTCTGCAACTTCACCCAAGGAAGACTGACTGTGGATGCTTATAGTCGTGAATTTGGAAATCTGGCAGGCTATGCTCCCGAAGAGGTATCTACTGATGCTAAGAAGCAAGCAAGATTCCGCAAGGGACTTAGCCCTGAGCTTCGCCGCGATCTTCGTCTGCACGAGTGCACCTCCTTTCATAAGTTGGTCAATAAAGCCATCAGTGCTGAGACAGGCCAGACTGATTATGACGCTTCACGCAAGCACTCCCGTGACTTTGGCTCTTCATCCGGCTCTGGAGCTCAGAAGCGCCGGGTGTGGATCCCAAGCACGGCACTGCCACCCAGGTTCATCCCGAGGCCATCCTTTCAGGTGCCTCGTCCCAACCAGCAATTTGCACCGCCCAAGCCCTATGGTGGTCCCGCTGCTAATGCTGCTCCACGCCCCAATGTGGTGACATGCTTTAAGTGTGGAGAGCCGGGTCACTATAGCCGAGAGTGTCCCCAGAACAACAACCCCAATCAAACTGGAAAGTCCGTTGGCCATGGTAAGCCCGCGGGAAAAACATTCTACGCCAAGCCGGCCACCACTGCACGTGGCCATGTCAACTATGTTTCAGCCGAGGAGGCTCATGAGGATCCCAACGTCGTCCTTGGTACGCTCCTTGTTAACTGCCATCCGGCATCTGTTCTTTTCAATACTGGAGCATCTCATTCATTCATATCCGAGAGCTATGCTCGATTGCATAACACGACATTCTGTGACATGCCCACTTCCATGGTAATTCAAACTCCGGGTTCCAAATGGCAAACTTCTAGAGTAAGTCATGGGAATGAAATTCTTGTCGATAGACTTGTCTTCCTTGCATCCTTGATAGCTCTCAAGTCCACGGACATAAACATCATCTTGGGTATGGACCGGATGTCAGCTCATTACGCCAAGATTGATTGTGCCACTAGAACCGTTCAGCTTACTCACCCATCGGGCAAGACAGTCAATGTCTTAACTCGAGTGGCCAAGCGCCAGCTTTACTTCCTAAATGCCAACCCCCTTCCAGACCTTGAGGATGTTCCGATAGTCCGAGACTTTCCGGATGTCTTTCCAGAAGAACTGCCAGGTGTTCCACCTGACAGGGATGTCGAGTTTGTGATAGACCTTGTTCCAGGAACCGTGCCAATTTCTAGAAGACCCTACAAGATGGCACCCTTAGAACTAGCCGAGCTTAAGAACCAACTCGATGAGTCCTTGAAAAAGGGTTTCATCCGTCCTAGTTCCTCTCCTTGGGCTTGCCCCGTCCTCTTTGTCAAGAAGGATGGAACGGATCGAATGGTTGTGGACTACCGCCCTGTCAACCTGGTCACCATCAAGAACAAATACCCGCTTCCTAGGATTAACGATCTGTATGATCAGCTCGCTGGATCCTCAGTCTTTTCCAAGATGGATTTGAGGTTGGGCTACCATCAAATCAAAATCAGAAACGGGGACATTCCCAAAACGGCCTTTGTTACTCGTTATGGCCAATACGAGTACACCGTCATGTCCTTCGGTTTAACCAATGCCCCAGCTACCTTCTCTCGGTTAATGAACTCGGTTTTCATGGAGTACTTGGATAAATTCGTCGTGGTATACCTCGATGACATACTCATCTACTCCAAGAATGAAGAGGAACATGCCGAACATCTAAGGCTGGTATTGATGAAACTTCGAGAGCATCGCCTTTATGCCAAATTCTCCAAGTATGAATTTTGGTTGCCAGAAGTGACCTATCTAGGCCATGTAATCTCTGGCAAGGGTATTGTTGTCAATCCCGAGCAAGTTCAAGCCATCCTTGATTGGACTCCACCTGAGACGGTCAAGCAAGTTCGGAGTTTCCTTGGCTTAGCGAGCTATTGCCGCCGCTTCGTCGAGAATTTCTCCAAGGTTGCTAAACCTCTAACTGAACTCCTCAAGAAAGATAAAAAGTTCGAGTGGACTCCACAGTGCGAGTTCAGCTTTCAGGAACTGAAAAGACGCCTGACATCTGCTCCCGTACTGGTACCACCAGATTTCTCCAAGGACTTTATTATCTATTGCGACGCCTCGCGACAAGGACTAGGTTGCATACTCATGAAGGATCGTCAGGTAATTGCCTATGCTTCACGGCAATTACACCCACATGAGGAAAATTATCCCACACATGATCTAGAGCTTGCAGCTGTAGTCCATGCACTTAAAACCTGGCGACATTACCTCCTCGGTAATCGTTGCGAGATCTTCACCGATCACCAAAGTTTGAAATATATCTTCACCCAACCAGACTTGAATCTCAGGAAAAGACGTTGGGTTGAGTTGATCTCGTATTACGACTTAGGAATAACTTACACCCCGGGCAAAGCCAATGTCATGGATGATGCACTAAGCCGTAAATCCTATTGTAACAACCTGATGTTACAACAGAGTCAACCACCTCTCCATGAGGAATTCCGTAAGCTTAACCTTCACATTGTTCCTCGAGGATTCCTATCCACCCTGGTGGCGAAACCTACCCTTATGGATCAAATCATAACCGCCCAGCGGTATGATAAGGGCATATCCCGGATTAAGGAAAACATCGCTAGCGGAGTTGCTAAATATTTCTCCATGGATGAGCGAGGTGTTGTCTTCTTCGAGAACCGTTTGGTGGTTCCCAAGAAACAACATCTGCGCCAGTTGATCCTTAAGGAAGCTCATGAATCCCCTCTCACCATTCATCCCGGTAGTACTAAAATGTATCAAGACCTACGCCAGAGGTTTTGGTGGACTAGGATGAAGAGAGAAATCGCTTAATACATTGCTAATTGCAATGTTTGTCGTCGTGTTAAAGTAGAGCATCAACAGCCTGCTGGCACTCTTCAACCTTTGGCTATTCCCGAATGGAAATGGGATAAAATTAGTATGGATTTCATCACTGGGTTTCCCAGGACCAAGAGAGGCAATAATGCCATCTTCGTCGTGATCGACCGTCTTTCCAAAGTAGCCCACTTTCTACCTGTTCGTGAGAGTATCACCGCTAGCCAGCTAGCCGATTTATACATCTCCCGAATAGTGTCTCTTCATGGTGTTCCATTGGAAATTAACTCAGACCATGGGAGTCTCTTCACCTCTCGATTTTGGGAAAGTTTCCAAAATGCTATGGGAACTCGTCTCTCTTTTAGTACTGCCTTCCATCCTCAATCAAGTGGTCAAGTAGAGCGAGTCAATCAAATTCTGGAAGATATGCTCCGAGCTTCTGTCATCTCGTTCGGAATGAGTTGGGAGAAATGCCTTCCATTTGCGGAGTTTGCTTATAACAATAGTTATCAAGCCAGCTTGGGCAAGGCTCCTTTCGAAGTTCTCTATGGACGAAAATGTCGAACGCCTCTTAACTGGTCAGAAACCGGGGAAAGACAACTCTTTGGCCCGGATATGATTCAGGAAGCAGAAGAGCAGGTTCGCGTTATTCGTGAGAAATTGAAAACAGCCCAATCTCGTCAAAAGAGTCAATATGATCATAAACATAAGCCTATGACTTATGAAGTCGACGAGAAGGCTTACCTTCGGGTTACTCCGTTAAAGGGAACCCATCGTTTCGGTATCAAAGGCAAATTGGCCCCTCGTTACATTGGACCCTTTCGCATTCTTGCCAAACGAGGAGAAGTTGCCTACCAATTGGAACTACCTCCGCATCTTTCCAGAGTTCACAATGTCTTCCACGTTTCACAACTCAGGCGTTGCTTCGCGGATCCTATCCATGGAGTGGACCACGAAACGCTTGATCTACAAGATAACCTCTCCTATCGGGAATATCCCGTTCGTATCCTTGATCAGGCCGAGCGTACCACTCGACGTCAGAATATCAAGTTTCTCAAGGTTCAATGGTCACACCATTCCGAGAAAGAAGCCACTTGGGAAAGGGAGGATCGTCTTCGACTTGAGTACCCCACCTTCTTCCCGGAGGATCCTAAATCTCGGGACGAGATTCTTTTGAGTGGGGGTGAGTTGTCACACCCTAGCTAGTTCAAGCATTAGAGTGTGCATCATGTTTAAATTTCTCTAAAATTTGAAATGGGGAAAGCAGAAACCCCCAACACCCCCCTGGAAACAACTAGGGTTTACTAAAATTATTTTCAATGAACCTGAAATGCCCTTCTAAAAAGTTCACCCTCCTTGTCTTGGGTTAAAACCTCTGGCAAAATTGGTGCACAATTTTCTAGGTCAACAGAAGGTCATTGAATTAAATCATAAGTATTTGAATTTGGGCATTTAAATGCTATAAAATAATTTAAATGCTCAAATAATCCTGGAAATAAATGTTTGCTGTTGGAAATAATCTAAACAGAGCCCACAATTATTTTCAGGATTTTTGGAAATGTTTTAGTATTTTATTTAAAGCCCAACAGTTGCAGTTAATTAGAAAAACAGAAACAAATAAAGAGAGAGAGAGAGAGAGAGAGAGAGAGGGAAGCCCACCCGGGCCTTACCTGTGCTGGCCCAGCCACCTGGCTCGGCCCAGCCTACTGGCTCTACCAGTCGTCGTCCTCCTCGTGCCAGAAGGACGCGGAGCGCGTGGCCGGCGCCCGCGGCCACACGCCGGCCACCTCCTGCTTCCGCCGACGCCTGGAGACGCCTAGGGGTGCCACGCGACCCCCACGTCCCCCTCTCATCCTCGCTCACTCTCCCCTCGTCTCCCTCACCCTCTCCCGCACCATGGCCGACGAGCTTGTCGCTGTCTCACCGCCGTAGTCGCGCTCTCTGTCACCCCCTCACCTCTCTGACCTGTCCAGAAGCTCCGCCGCGACGCCCTCGCCCTCCCCACCGAGCCACGCATCGCCGGAGGCCCTGCATCGCCGCCATAGGATCGTCTTCAACCTCGGTACCCGCCGGACGCCGTTCATCGATTCGCCTCGCTCCGGTCGCCCCCGAGCCACTGAGCTGCTCATCGACCTCCCTGTGAGCTCCGCCACCTTTCCCCTCTTCTTTCCCATGCGTTTGCACCCTCTAGGCCATAGTTCCACCATGGCCAAAGCTCGTCTCCGCTCGAGCTCGTCGCCGGTGTCGCTCCGGTGACCATTTGGTCCTCCTGTGCTATGCAACATGCTTGCCGCATCGCGTAGTGCCTCGCTAGCGCTTCAGTTTCCGTGGTTACACGCCGCAGCCCACTCCCCGCAAATGGCCGAACTCCGGCCGCCGCCTTGGAGCTCGTCGTCGTCGTCTCCGGCCACCGTAGGCCCGGCCTCCACCACCACTAGATGCGCGACTGCAAGAGCTCTCCAACGAGCCCAAGAACGGCCTCGTCCGTGCCCTGTGGGCGTTTTCCGAGCTGCGCCACCATCTCGGGCCTCGCCGGCGTCGAGTCGCCGGCGAGTTTGACCCAGTTTGACTCCTGGGTGGGCCCAGGTAGACCCCCCTGAGTCTATGACAGGTGGGTCCGGTCTGCTAACTAATTTAGGATTAGTTTTAATTAATTTTAATTAAATCAGTCGCTAACATGTGGGCCAGGCCCCACTGACAGCTAATTAGTGTTAATCTAATCCTGTTAATTAACTGAGAGGCTGACAGAAGGGGCCCACCAGTCAGGTTTGACCTGGGCTGGCGCCTTTGACCTGCTGAGGTCAGCATGACGCAATGCTGACGCAGTAATGCATTTTCTGGATTTATTTTTATTCAGGAATTTCCAGAAAATAGTTAAAACTTCTAAAAATCATAGAAAATCAACCATAGCTCCAAATGCAAAGATTTATATATGAAAAATGATCAGAAAAATTCAATCTATCCATCTGTAATGGTTTCATGCATGACAAAACAAGTTTACCTTGCTTTTAAGCAGAATAAGGAAATGCACTATTAAGGCCATGTTTAATGAGCTAATATTTGAATCTTTGATTCAAATGAGTTCATTCCTTTCTGTTATAGCTTGCATTAGGCCAAGACACATTCATATTGCCATGTCATAGCATGCATCGTATTGTTGCATATCGTCATGCGTTGATTGTGTTCCGATGTGTTCTTCGTGGTAGGTTCTGCCTCCGAGGATATTCACGAGTATCCAACTGAAGGGCAGTATCCCACTACCACTCCATCAGGCAAGCAACCATTGATCATTCCGATACAAACCCATGTTCTCGCTTCTGCTCTTGTTTACTGCATTAAGACAACGCGATTCAAACTGCTGTGTGCTACGGTAGTTGAACCCTTATCCTCTGCATGACCTGTCATTGCCACAGTAACTAGATGAAACCCACTAGCATGTGTAGGAGTTGATTGAGCCATGTATGTGATTCCTACCTTGCTATGCCTGCTATGCTTAGAGTTGTGTCAGGTCTGGTTCATCTGGGTGATGGGCCAGAGTGAAATGCTTATGCCGGTAATGTGAGGGATGTGTTGAACATGTTTTGGTAAAGGTATCGATGAGAGGCCATGTAGGAGTACATGGTGGGTTGTTTCATTGAGGCCGTCCCTAAGAACTAAGATCTGTATGTGTGATTTAAGATTCAGCTACTACCATGCATTGGGATCCTTAATTGACCCTCTCGGCTTCTTAACCACCCTAGTACTCTGTCCAGGAGTTGCAAATAGTTTCTGGTGTTTGTAGGTTATGTGTTGGCGGCCGTGCGTAGCGCTGACCCTAGGGGTGGGCTATGTTGCGGTAGATACACCGTGGCACGGTGTACCGAGTCACCCGTTTGGTGTCTCGGGATCCCTGTTCACATCGTTCGGGGCTGTATGTGGAAACCTCGGCCGGACTCCCTGCGGATGGAACCTGGATAGGCGATAAACCTGGACTAGAGACTTAAGTGTTTAGGTAGGCCGTAGTAGTCTGCTACAGCCCGGTTCACCGGAGTCCTGCTAGCCTAGCACTACTGTTCAGGACACTTGACTGGCCGGCATGTGTTCCACTTCGTTCCTATGTCTGTCCCTTCGGGGAAATGTCACGCTGTGACTTCCGGAGTCCTGCCTAGCCTGCTACAGCCCGGGTTCCCCGGAGTCCTATTAGCCCAGTGCTACAGCCCGGAATCAATCGCTGATGACCGACATGCTCGATGTGATTCATGTATGCCTGTCTCCATAGGTCTGTGCCGCTTTGGGTTCATGACTAGCCATGTCGGCCCGGGTTCTCTGTCATATGGATGCTAGCGACACTATCATATACGTGAGCCAAAAGGCGCAAACGGTCCCGGGCCATGGTAAGGCGACACCCGTGGGATACCGTGCGTGAGGCCGCAAAGTGATATGAGGTGTTACCGGCTAGATCGATGTGACTTGGAATCGGGGTCCTGACAGAGGCAGTGAAGCTCTTCCTCACCGGCGACGATGATGTTGCAGCGGCGCTAGGGTTTGAGAAGCTCGAGATGGAGAGAGGTCGAGCGGAATAAAGGAAGTGAGGAAGGGGAAGGGGGTATTTATGGCCACGGTGAAAAACTGTTCGCCCGAAGAATTTGGACGAACGTGCCCCTGACCCTTCTCATTCGCTTGACATGTGTCACCCACGTACTGAGAAGTGAAGATCGTGTGCGATCGTGGGTGAAAAGATAAGTATATCGTGGGATGCGGAACGGTTTGAGCGACAAAGACGGAAATTTTGATAAGATAAGTTTTAACGTTGTGTTCGCTATTCTTCAGCTGACAAGGACACAGTGAAGATTTTGAACAAGTTTCAAATAGAACGCACATGAAGAATTTGTGAACAGATTGGGTTGAGTATAGCATAGAGGGAGAAGGGTCCGATCACATTCACTTAGCAGAAAACCCAACTTGAAGAAATAGCCAAAAGTGAATGTTGTAGAGGACATAAACTCATATATATATATATATAGAGAGAGAGAGAGAGAGAGAGAGAGAGAAACGACGGAAACAGTGAAGACAATGCAAAGTTGAAGAATTTGAACAACTGAGGAATTTCAAAACTGAGGAAAAACTCAAATTGAAGATTTTCAACTTTTGATGGTGGCGTGACCCATCGTATAAGAATGATGATTTCAGACACTGCGTACAATTGTCGTAGGGTTCTGAGAATCAAATTCTTCGTTAATTTCTTCACACTTAGAGTGTTATTCTTCATTGATTGAAGAAAAATGTTTTCTTCATGTGCTGCACATCTAAGTCATCAATTTTGCATAAGTGTTAGAATGAGTGTCCTTTTCAAAGAACATTCGAAGATTCTAAGATATTTAGCTCACACCGCAACTTGCTAAATCTCTTCTCATCCAAGGGCTTTGTGAAGATATCGGCTAGCTGTTCTTCAGTCTTCACATGCTCAATAGAAATGTCACCCTTCAACACATGATCACGAAGAAAATGATGACGAATCTGAATGTGCTTTGTCTTCGAGTGCTGAACTAGGTTGTGAGCAATCTTGATGGCACTCTCATTGTCACAGAAGAGAGGCATATTCTTCACGTTGACGCCGTAGTCCTTGGGAGTTTGCTTCATCCATAGCAATTGAGCACAGCAAGAACCAGCGGCAATGTACTCAGCTTCAGCAGTACATAGTGATACACAGTTATGTTTCTTCGAGGACCAACAGACCAAAGATCGTCCAAGGAAATGACATGTACCAGATGTTGACTTGCGGTCCACACGATCACCAGCATAGTCAGAGTCAGAATATCCAATGAGATCAAAAGCCGAGCCCTTGAGGTACCATAATCCAAGTGTTGGTGTGTGAGCTAGATATCGAAGAATATGCTTCACAGCCTTATGGTATGATTCCTTCGGTGTAGCTTGAAATCGGGCACACATGCAAACACTAAGCATAATATCTGGCCTAGATGCACACAAGTACAATAAGGAACCAATCATGGAGCGGTATACCTTTTGATCGAAGTCGATACCATTTTCATCAGTGCATAGATGGCCATTTGTGGGCATTGGGATTTTGACGCCTTTGCAATCTTGCATGCCGAATTTCCTCAGTACATCCTTGAGGTATTTCTCCTGAGATATGAATATGCCATTGCGTTGTTGACGAATTTGAAGACCTAAGAAGAATTTCAATTCTCCCATCATAGACATTTGATATTCTTCACTAATCATATAGGCAAATTCATCACTATAACATTGGTCAGTACAGCCAAAGATAATATCATCAACATATATTTGGCACACAAACAATTCACCATCATAAGATTTAGTGAAAAGAGTAGAGTCGAGTGAACCGGGTTTGAATCCTTTCTTCATGAGGAATTCCTTCAAAGTATCATACCACGCCCGAGGGGCCTGCTTGAGGCCATAGAGGGCCTTATTGAGTCTGAAGACTTTGTCAGGATGCTTTGGATCTTCAAATCCTGGGGGTTGAGAAACATATACTTCTTCCTCAAGCTTACCATTGAGGAATGCACTTTTCACATCCATTTGATATAGAGTGATATCATGATGGTTAGCATAAGTAAGTAATATGCGAATAGCCTCAAGTCTAGCAACAGGTGCAAAAGTTTCATCGAAATCAATTCATTCAACCTGTGTGTAGCCTTAAGCTACAAGCCGTGCCTTATTCCTTACCACAAGGCCATTTTCATCTTGCTTGTTGCGATAGATCCACTTTGTGCCAATGATATTGTGCTTGCGAGGATCTGGATGTTTAACCAGTTCCCAGACGTTGTTGAGCTCGAACTAATGTAATTCTTCTTGCATGGCCTGAATCCACTCAGGCTACAGAAATGCTTCATCTACCTTAGTGGGCTCTGTGATAGAGACAAAAGCATAGTGCCCACAAAAGTTAGATAAATGTGAAGCTTTTGAGCGTGTGAGAGGACCTGGTGCTTTAATGTCATCGATGATCTTTTCAACTTGCACTTCTTTTGCAACGCGAGGATGAGCTGGTTGTCGTTGAGGAATTTGATTAGCATTTTCTTCAGCACCATTTTCTTCAGTATTTTCTTCAGGTGCATTAGCTCAACGTTCTTCATGTTCTGGAATGAATTGTTCAGCAGATTCTTCAGTAAGAATGACATCCTCAGTAGCCTTGAACTTGATAGTTTCCTCAGGTGCTGGTTCATCTATCACAGAAGGTAGGTGCTCTCTTTGCGAGCCATTAGTTTCATCGAACCACACATCTACAGTTTCAACAACCTTGCGAAGAACGTTGTTGAAGACTCTGTAGGTGTGCGAGTCCTTTCCGTAACCAAGCATGAAACCTTCATGTGCTTTCGGTGCAAATTTTGAGTTGTGATGAGGATCTCTAATCCAACATTTAGCACTGAAGACTTTGAAATAACTTACATTGGGTTTCTTGTCAGTGAGGAGTTCATAGGCAGTCTTCTTGAAGAATTTGTGAAGATATACTTTGTTGATGATGTGGCACATAGTATCAATTGCCTCAATCTAGAAACGACGAGGCGTTTTGTATTCATCAAGCATAGTGCTGAGGAGTATAAGGAGAAGATAACTCATGAGTAATACCAAGTTCATCAAGATAGTCATCAAGACCAGAATTCTTGAACTCAGTTCCATTGTCACTTCTGATGTGCTTGATCTTCACACCAAAGTTGGTTGAAGCCCTCGAGGAAAATCGTTTGAAGACTTCCTGCACTTCATGTTTGTAAGTAACAATGTGTACCCATGTGTATCGAGAGTAATCATCAACAATAACAAAGCCATATTGAGATGCATCATTTGAGACTGCAGAATAATGGTTAGGACCGAAGAGATCCATGTGAAGCAATTCAAATGGACGAGTGGTGGTCATGATAGTCTTCGCTGGATGCTTAGCCTTTGTCATCTTCCTAGCTTCACAGGCTCCGCATAAGTGATCCTTAAGGAATTTGACATTCTCAATGCCAATGACATGCTTCTTCTTTGCAAGCGTGTGCAAATTCCTCATGCCTGCATGACCAAGTCGTCGATGCCAGAGCCAGCCTTCTGAAGCTTTTGCAAGTAGGCACACGGCTGGTTGTGGTCCTGTAGAGAAATCAACAATATACAAGTCTCCTCTCCTAAAGCCTTCGAAGACTTTGGAATTGTCAGCTTCCATGATCACAACACAACGATACTTGCCAAAGACAACTACCATATCAAGATCGCAAAGCATTGAGACAGACATGAGGTTGTATCCTAAGGACTCGACAAGCATGACTTTGTCCATGTGTCGATCCTTTGAGATCGCAACCTTACCTAGACCCGATACCTGACTTTTCCCTTTGTCAGCGAAGATGATATGCTTCAGATGGTGATAAGGGAGCATCCATCAATAGATTTTTGTCACCAGTCATGTGATTTGTACATCCACTATCGATGACTCACTCAGTGGCTTTGGGTTGATCATCCTGCAGATGAATTGGTGCAACTTACGAACTTCATATACTTCATCAGTGAAGAATATGACATCAATTCATCAAATCAATTTCATCAAGCAATAGAACAGATAATGCAGTATGAGGACGTGAGAAATGAAAGTTCATTTCTTCATGATTAGCCTGCGTCCTTTCAGGCACACTCAGGTCTCCAGCAAATTCTTCAAACGATTACGTACATCTGGAGACCTGATCCTGCAGAAGAGATTAGTTCTTTTTCTTCACCACCCACATCTGAAGGGGTGGCAAAGAGTTCATCACTCTGCGAGCTCCATACGGGAAAGGTGGCATAGAAGCCAGTCCATTTCGTTTCACATAAGAGGAGTTAGGATAAGCATATGAATAAGCAAGGAAATTCTTCAAGGACGTATGAACATAATGATTAGAAGAATAATGCTCATATTCATAGCCCTTGGCTCTTCCATGCGAAACAGAGTTGTTAGCACGATGATACTCATATGAGGACTTTGATCCTTTTGAGGAATTTGGTCCATATGAAGAATTTGATCTGGGGTTCTTATTCTTCACAGGTGGTGTCCTGAGGACATTCACCTGAAGACTTTCAAGGCACTTTTGGGAACCCGGATTTTCTTCATAGGAGGACCGTTCCTGCAGTTAGTGCCAACATATCTAGCAAATACTTCACCATTCTGATTTTTGAACAGTTTATAGTTGGAGTCAAATGACTCATCATCAGAACGAGGAGATTCACATGCAAAGCCAGATAAGTTAGATGGATCAACTGGAGGTCCCTTTGCAGCAACCCGTGAGGTTTTGGGGTACTGCTCAGGCTTCCAATATGTACCATCAGCATTGAGTTTCCTCTCAAAGGCAATACCCTATTTCCTAGGGTTCCTGTTGAGGATCTGCATTTTAAGCACATCACAAAGAGTCGGATGCCCTTTGAGGCTTTTGTACATGCCTGTCATGTACAATTCCTTCAGCCCTGCATCGTCAGTGATACTAGCAATGTCCTCAGATGAGGAATTAGTGATAGCAGAGGCAGGTGAAGAATTTGAAACATTAGCCAGCATTTGAACATTCAGGTGAAGAATTAGCAGATTCACGTTCAATGCACTTCAAGCATGGAGGAACAAATTCTTCCTGAGAAGCGTTGATTTGTTGAGCAAGTAATGAATCACGCTCCTTCTGAAGATCTTCATAACTCACTCTTAGCTTTTCAAGATCTTGCTTTCTTTGAAGAAATTCATATGAAAGCTTCTCATGATCAGATAAGAGTGTTATGATGACCTTGAAGGTTGTCAAACCTAGACTGAAGTCTCTGAAGATTTTCAGTCAAGGTTTTAGTGTGATCCATTTCTTCACCCAACATATCATCACTTCTGTCTAGCATGTTTTGAACCTTTTCAAAGCCTTTTGTTGTTTTAAAGCAATCTTAGCAAGTTTGGAGTAGCTGGGTTTGAGGTTTTCATCATATTCATTCTCACTGGATTCAGAGGAGGGGTATTTGAGTACCTTGGCACCTTTTGCATTGAAGCAATAGGTGGGAGCATAGTTATCATTGTTTCCATCAGCCTTGTTGGTGAAGCCATTTTCTTCAGAGTTGAAGATGGACTTGCTGACGAAAGCAGTAGCGAGAGCCAGGCTCGCCACACCAGACTCAGACTCCTTAGATGCCTCATCTTCCTCATGTTCCTCAGATTCAGCCTCGGAGTCCATTTCCTTGCCAATGAACGCCCGAGCCTTCTTAGAGCTGCTCTTCTTGTAATACGAAGACTTCGAGGATTTTAATGATGAAGATTTTGAGGATTTCTTCTTTTTCTTCACATCATCAGAACTATAATCCTTGTATTTCTTCTTCTTTGATTCCTTTTCCCACTGAGGACAATCTTGAATATAGTGTCCAGGTTTCTTGCATTTGTGACAAAGCCTCTTCTTGTAGTCACTGGATGAGGAATCATTGCTCCTTAAGGATTTTCCAAAGCGACCACGTCTTGAGAACTTTTGGAATTTCTTCATGATCAGTGCTAGCTCATGGCTCAGTTCTTCAGGATCACCAAGGCTACTATCAAAATCTTCATCTTCAGAATCAGACACTTCCTTGGCCTTCAGGGCACGTGATCTGCCATAGCTCGAACCATAGAGATCTCTCTTCTCAGCAAGCTGGAACTCATGAGTATTTAGCCTCTCGAAGATATCAGCAGGATCAAGTGACTTGTAATCAGCACGTTCTTGTATCATCAATGCCAGATTATCAAATGAGGAATCAAGCGATCTCAGCAATTTCTTCACCACCTCCTGGTCGGTGATGTCAGTGGCACCAAGTGCTTGAAGCTCATTTGAGATGTCAGTGAGGCGATCGAAGGTTTGCTGAACATTTCCATTGTCGAGTCTTTTGAAGCGCTTGAAGAGATTTCAAAGAACGTCAACTTGAGAGTCACGCTGTGTTGAGACTCCCTCATTGACCTTGGACAGCCTATCCCAGATAAGCTTGGATGTCTCCAAAGCACTCACTCTACCATACTATCCTTTGCTCAGATGGCCACATATGATATTCTTCTCTTGAGAGTCGAGTTGCTTGAATCTCTTCACATCAGCAGCGTTGATGGTGGGAGTGACAGAGGGAACACTGATACGTCTCCAACGTATCTATAATTTTTGATTACTCCATGCTATATTATCTACTATTTTGGACATTATTGGGCTTTATTATCCACTTTTATATTATTTTTGGGATTAACCTATTAACCGGAGGCCCAGCCCAGAATTGATGTTTTTTGCCTGTTTTAGGGTTTCGAAGAAAAGGAATACCAAATGGAGTCCAAACGGAATGAAACCTTCGGGAACGTGATTTTCCCATCGAATACAACTCAGAAGACTTGGACCCTACGTCAAGCCACGTAACAGGAGGCCACGAGGTAGGGGGCGCGCCTCCCCCCCCCCCCAGGCACGCCCTCCACCCTCGTGGGCCCCCTGTTGCTCCACCGATGTACTTCTTCCTCCTATATATACCCACGTACCCCCAAACGATCAGATATGGAGCCAAAAACCTAATTCCACTGCCGCAACTTTCTGTATCCACGAGATCCCATCTTGGGCCTGTTCCGGAGCTCCGCCGGAGGGGGCATCAATCACGGAGGGCTTCTACATCAACACCATAGCCTCTCCGATGAAGTGTGAGTAGTTTACTTCAGACCTACGGGTCCATAGTTAGTAGCTTGATGGCTTCTTCTCTCTTTTTGGATCTCAATACAAAGTTCTCCCCCTCTCTTGTGGAGATCTATTCGATGTAATCTTCTTTTTGCGGTGTGTTTGTTGAGATCGATGAATTGTGGGTTTATGATCAAGTCTATCTATGAATAATATTTGAATCTTCTCTAAATTCTTTTATGTATGATTGGTTATCTTTGCAAGTCTCTTCGAATTATCGGTTTGGTTTGGCCTACTAGATTGATCTTTCTTGCAATGGGAGAAGTGCTTAGCTTTGGGTTCAATCTCGCGGTGTCCTTTCCCAGTGAAAGTAGGGGAAGCAAGGCACGTATTGTATTGTTTCCATCGAGGATAACAAGATGGGGTTTTCTTCATATTGCATGAGTCTATCCTTCTACATCATGTCATCTTGCTTAAGGCGTTACTCTGTTTTTAACTTAATACTCTAGATGCATGCTGGATAGCGGTCGATGAGTGGAGTAATAGTAGTAGATGCAGGCAGGAGTCGGTCTACTTATCTCGGACGTGATGCCTATATACATGATCATACCTAGATATTATCATAACTATGCTCAATTATGTCAATTGCTCAACAGTAATTTGTTCACCCACCGTAGAATACTAATGCTCTCGAGAGAAGCCACAAGTGAAACCTATGGCCCCTGGGTCTATCTTCATCATATTAATCTCCTACTACTTAGTTATTTACTTTTATATTTACTTTGCCTTTATTTTACCTTTCATCTTTATCATAAAAAATACCAAAAATATTATCTTATCATATCTATCATATCTCACTCTCGTAAGTGGCCTTATAGGGATTGACAACCCCTATTTGCGTTGGTTCCGAGGATTTATTTGTTTTGTGCAGGTACGAGGGACTCGCGCGTAGCCTCCTACTGGATTGATACCTTGGTTCTCAAAAACTGAGGGAAATACTTACGCTACTTTGCTGCATCATCCCTTCCTCTTCGGGGAAAACCAACGCAGTGCTAAAAGAGGTAGCAAGAAGGATTTGTGGCGCCGTTTCCGGGGAGGTCCACGCAAAAGTCAACATACCAAGTACCCATCACATACCCTTATCTCCCTCATTACATTATTTGCCATTTGCCTCTCGTTTTCCTCTCCCCCGAATTCACCCTTGCCGTTTTATTCGCCCTCTCTCTCTCTATCCTCCCTCTCTATTTGCCTCTTTTTGCCCGCTTGCTTTTTGTTTGCTTGTGTGTTAGTTTGTTTGCTTGTCGTTATGGCTAGTCCTTTACCTTCTGCCTCTATGTATGAAATTGGGGATACTATTGTCGATAACAATTTTGATGCTCCTACTAAATAACCCACTATTTCACATATAAAAAGATTCTGTGTTGGTAGTGGTAATATTATTGGAAAAGGAGTTATTCAAGATTTATTTACTTGTGCCGGTGCTTTGCCCTCTATGGGTAGTTCTATCCTTCATAGAACTAGTAGTCTTGCGGACGCTATTGCCATGCTTGTAGTTGAACTTGAAATACAATTCATGCACATGCATCCTTCCATACAAAGGATTTTCCTAGAATTTTCTAATATTGAGCATTCTTCTGTTAAGCGTGACGTTACTATCTTTTTGGCTCATGAGTTTAGATTCATAATAAAAGAGGCCAAAGAAATCTTTGCACATTATAGGGTGGACGCTTGTCGTCCTCCCATAGAGGCCATTCTCTTTGATCAAGAAGAAATAATGCGTTTTCAATCTCTAGACTATGTTGCTTTCAATGAAAATCTTAGAAAAAGGGTTCCTACCAATGTTTTAGTTGATAGAATTTCTGAAATTAATGATGATTTGGCTATTCTAAATAATGAATTGGGATATTCTCTTGAATATAGGCTCACAAAGTTCTGTCAAAAGAATGCTTATAATGATGAATTGGTTGTGCAATATGAAGGACCAAAGGAGGAACCTATACCTCCCAAGGTTGATCTTGGAGACTTTTGTCCCAATAAGTTTAGCCCTTTTGATTACTTTTTCTTGCCTCAAAGAAAACTTGCTGCTGAACATAGATAATATGAAATGAGTTTTAATAATCTATCTTACTATTATGGCAATACCTAGATCTATTCTTACTTGTTATGCCTAGCTAGGGGCGTTAAACGATAGCGCTTGTTGGGAGGCAACCCAATTTTATTTTTATTCCTTGCTTTTTGCTCCTGTTTAGTAATAAATAAATTATCTAGCCTCTGCTTTGGTTGTGTTTTTTGTGTTTAATTAGTGTTTGTGCCAAGTAGAACCATTGGGAAGACTTGGGGAAAGTCTTGTTGAACTTGCTGTAAAAAAACAGAAACTTTAGCGCTCACGAGAACTGCTGTCATTTTTATTTGGAAAGTTATATTTAGTTAATTATTTTTTCAGATGATTAATAGATAAATTCCTCACGTCCAGAAATTTATTTTAGAATTTTTGGGGTTCCAGATCTTGCGCTAGATACAGATTACTACAGACTGTTCTGTTTTTGACAGATTCTGTTTTTCGTGTGTTGTTTGCTTATTTTGATGAATCTATGGCTAGTAAATTAGTTTATAAACCATAGAGAAGTTGGAATACAGTAGGTATAACACCCATATAAATAACGAATGAGTTCATTACAGTACCTTGAAGTGGTATTTTGTTTTCTTTCGCTAACGGAGCTCACGAGATTTTCTTCTTTAAGTTTTGTGTTGTGAAGTTTTCAAGTTTTGGGTAAAGATTTGATGGATTATGGAACAAGGAGTGGCAAGAGCCTAAGCTTGGGGATGCCCATGTAACGCCCAAGATAATCTAAGGACACCTAAAAGCCAAAGCTTGGCGATGCCCCCGAAGGCATCCCCTCTTTCGTCTACTTCTATCGGTAACTTTACTTGGAGCTATATTTTTATTCGCCACATGATATGTGTTTTGCTTGGAGCGTCTTGTATGATTTGAGTCTTTGCTTGTTAGTTTACCACAATCATCCTTGCTGTACACACCTTTTGAGAGAGCCATATATGATTTGGAATTTGTTAGAAAACTCTATGTGCTTCGCTTATATCTTTTTAGTTATATAATTTTGCTCTAGTGCTTCACTTATATCTTTTAGAGCACGGTGGTGGATTTGTTTTAGAGAAACTATTGATCTCTCATGCTTCACTTAGATTATTTTGAGAGTCTTAATAGCATGGTAATTTGCTTAAAATCCTAATATGCTTGGTATGCAAGATTAATAATAAAACTTTCTTATGAGTGTGTTGAATACTATGATAAGTTTGATACTTGATAATTGTTTTGAGATATGGAGATGGTGATATTAAAGTCATGCTAGTTGAGTATTTGTGAATTTGAGAAATACTTGTGTTGAAGCTTGTGATTCCCGTAGCATGCACGTATGGTGAACCGTTATGTGATGAAGTCGGAGCATGATTTATTTATTGATTGTCTTCCTTATGAGTGGCGGTCGGGGACGAGCGATGGTCTTTTCCTACCAATCTATCCCCCTAGGAGCATGCGCGTAATACTTTGTTTTGATAACTTGTAGATTTTTGCAATAAGCATATGAGTTCTTTATGACTAATCTTGAGTCCATGGATTATACGCACTCTCACCATTCCACCTTTGCTAGCCTCTCTAATATCGCGCACCTTTCGCCGGAATCATACACCCACCATATACCTTCCTCAAAACAGCCACCATACCTACCTATTATGGCATTTCCATAGCCATTCCGAGATATATTGCCATGCAACTTTCCACCGTTCCGTTTATGACACACTCCATCATTGTCATATTGCTTAGCATGATCATGTAGTTGACATCGTATTTGTGGCAAAGCCACCGTTCATAATTCCTTCATACGTGTCACTCATGAATCATTGCATATCCCGGTACACCGCCGGAGGCATTCATATAGAGTCATATTTTGTTCTAAGTATCGAGTTGTAATTGTTGAATTGTAAGAAAAATAAAAGTGTGATGATCATCATTATTAGAGCATTGTCCCAGTGAGGAAAGGATGATGGAGACTATGATTCCCCCACAAGTCGGGATGAGACTCGGACGAAAAAATAAAAAAAGAGGCCATAAAAAAGAGAGAAAAGGCCCAAATGAAAAAAAAAGAAAAAAAAAATGAGAGAAAAAGAGAGAAGGGACAATGTTACTATCCTTTTACCACACTTGTGCTTCAAAGTAGCACCATGATCTTCATAGTAGAGAGTATCTCATGTTATCACTTTCATATACTAGTGGGAATTTTTCATTACAGAATTTGGCTTGTATATTCCAATGATGGGCTTCCTCAAATTGCCCTAGGTCTTCTTGAGCAAGCAAGTTGGATGCAGACCCACTTAGTTTCTTTTTGAGCTTTCATATACTTATAGCTCTAGTGCATCCGTTGCATGGCAATCCCTACTCACTCACATTGATATCTATTGATGGGCATCTCCATAGCCCATTGATACGCCTAGTTGATGTGAGACTATCTTCTCCTCTTTTTTTTCTCCACAACCACCACTCTATTCCACCCATAGTGCTATATCCATGGCTCACGCTCATGTATTGCGTGAAGATTGAAAAAGTTTTGAGAATGTCAAAAGTATGAAACAATTGATTGGCTTGTCATCGGGGTTGTGCATGATTTAAATATTTTGTGTGGTGAAGATAGAGCATAGCCAGACTATATGATTTTGTAGGGGTATCTTTCTTTAGCCATGTTATTTTGAGAAGACATAATTGCTTTGTTAGTATGCTTGAAGTATTATTATTTCTATGTCAATATGAACTTTTGTCTTGAATCTTTCAGATCTGAATATTCATACCACAATTAAGAAGAATTACATTAAAATTATGCCAAATAGCACTCCGCATCAAAAAATTCTGTTTTTATCATTTACCTACTCGAGGACGAGCAGGAATTAAGCTTGGGGATGCTTGATACGTCTCCAACGTATCTATAATTTTTTATTGCTCCATGCTATATTATCTACTGTTTTGGACATTATTGGGCTTTATTATCCACTTTTATATTATTTTTGGGACTAACCTATTAACCGGAGGCCCAGCCTAGAATTGTTGTTTTTGCCTGTTTTAGGGTTTCGAAGAAAAGGAATACCAAACGGAGTCCAAACGGAATGAAACCTTCGGGAACGTGATTTTCTCATCGAATACAACTCACAAGACTTGGACCCTACATCAAGCCACGTAACAGGAGGCCACGAGGTAGGGGGCGCGCCTGCCCCCCCCCCCCAGGCACACCCTCCACCATCGTGGGCCCCCTGTTGCTCCACCGACGTACTTCTTCCTCCTATATATACCCACGTACCCCCAAACGATCAGATACGGAGCCAAAAACCTAATTCCACTGCCGCAACTTTCTATATCCACGAGATCCCATCTTGGGGCCTGTCCCGGAGCTCCGCCGGAGGGGGCATCGATCACGGAGGGCTTCTACATCAACACCATAGCCTCTCCGATGAAGTGTGAGTAGTTTACTTCAGACCTACGGGTCCATAGTTAGTATCTTGATGGCTTCTTCTCTCTTTTTGGATCTCAATACAAAGTTCTCCCCCTCTCTTGTGGAGATCTATTTGATGTAATCTTCTTTTTGCAGTGTGTTTGTTGAGACCGATGAATTGTGGGTTTATGATCAAGTCTATCTATGAATAATATTTGAATCTTCTCTGAATTCTTATATGTATGATTGGTTATCTTTGCAAGTCTCTTCGAATTATCGGTTTCATTTGGCCTACTAGATTGATCTTTCTTGCAATGGGAGAAGTGCTTAGCTTTGGGTTCAATCTTGCGGTGTCCTTTCCCAGTGACAGTAGGGGCAGCAAGGCATGTATCGTATTGTTGCCATCGAGGATAACAAGATGGGGTTTTCTTCATATTGCATGAGTCTATCCCTCTACATCATGTCATCTTGCTTAAGGCGTTACTCTGTTTTTAACTTAATACTCTAGATGCATGCTGGATAGCGGTTGATGAGTGGAGTAATAGTAGTAGATGCAGGCAGGAGTCGGTCTACTTGTCTCGGACGTGATGCCTATATACATGATCATACCTAGATATTATCATAACTATGCTCAATTATGTCAATTGCTCAACAGTAATTTGTTCACCCACCGTAGAATACTAATGCTCTCGAGAGAAGCCACAAGTGAAACCTATGGCCCCTGGGTCTATCTTCATCATATTAATCTCCTACTACTTAGTTATTTACTTTTCTATTTACTTTGCCTTTATTTTACCTTTCATCTTTATCATAAAAAATACCAAAAATATTATCTTATCATATCTATCATATCTCACTCTCGTAAGTGGCCTTATAGGGATTGACAACCCCTATTTGCGTTGGTTGCGAGGATTTATTTGTTTTGTGCAGGTACGAGGGACTCGCGCATAGCCTCCTACTGGATTGATACCTTGGTTCTCAAAAACTGAGGGAAATACTTACGCTACTTTGCTGCATCATCCCTTCCTCTTCGGGGAAAACCAACGCAGTTGCGGGAGTCCTGGATTAGGGGGTGTTCGTATAGCCGGACTATACCTTCAGTCGGACTCCTGGACTATGAAGATACAAGATTGAAGACTTCGTCCCGTGTCCCGGAGGGACTTTCCTTAGCGTGGAAGGCAAGCTTGGCGATACGGATATGCAGATCTCCTACCATTGTAACCGACTCTATGTAACCCTAACCCTATCCGGTGTCTATATAAACCGGAGGGTTTTAGTCCGTAGGACAACATACACATCAACAATCATACCATAGGCTAGCTTCTAGGGTTCAGCCTCCTCGATCTCGTGGTAGATCTACTCTTGTACTACCCATATCATCAATATTAATCAAGCAGGACGTAGGGTTTTACCTCCATCGAGAGGGCCCGAACCTGGGTAAAACTTTGTGTCCCTTGTCTCCTGTTACCATCCGGCCTAGACGCACAGTTCGGGACCCACTACCCGAGATCCGCCGGTTTTGACACCGACATTGGTGCTTTCATTGAGAGTTCCTCTGTGTCGTCACCGTCAGGCTCGATGGCTCCTACGATCATCAAAAGCGATGAAGTCCAGGGTGAGACCTTCCTCCCCGAACAGATCTTCGTCTTCGGCGGCTTCGCACTACGGGCCAATTCGCTTGGCCGTCTGGAATAGATCGAAAGCTACGCCACTGGCCGTCAGGTCAGATTTGGAAGTTTAAACTACACAGCTGACATCCGCGGGGACTTGATCTTCGACGGATTCGAGCCACTGCCGAGCGCGCCGCACTGCCACGACGAGCATGATCTAGCTCTGCCGCCTAACAGTGCCCTGAAGGCCGCACCCGCATCGGCTTCGATCCCTTAATTCGGAGCCAACCACGCCGATCGAGGATGGGCCGTTGGACGCCGCCTCGGGGGCTGCGACCCTAACGGCGATTGAGCCGAACACCAGCCCCGCACTCCGCGAGACTCATGATTCCAAGGAGTCGGACTCCTCTCCGGACTCCGAACCATTCGCGCCTCTGCCAATCGAATCCGATTGGGCGCCGATCATGGAGTTTACTGCCGCGGACATCTTTCAGCACTCGCCCTTTGGCGATATTATAAAATCACTAAAGTCTCTCTCTTTATCAGGAGAGCCCTGGCCGGACTACGGTCAGCGAGATTGGGATGCGGACGATGAAGAAATTCAAAGCCCACCCACCACCCACTTTGTAGCCACTGTCGACGATTTAACCGACATGCTCGACTTCGACTCCGAAGACATCGACGGTATGGACGCCGATGAAGGAGACGATGAGGAACCAGCGCCTATTGGGCCCTGGAACGCCACCTCGTCATATGACGTATACATGGTGGACGCACCAAAAGATGACGACGAGGAGCGGAAGGATGCACCGAAGGCTTGTTCCCTCGAAAAGCAGTCAAAGCGGCGATGCAAGCGCCGCCCCAAATCCCACCTCGACAGAAATAGCGATCACACAGACCCAACGCTGGAGCAGGGTGAACCGCTGCCGGACAACGGCAATCCGGATAATCAAACTGAACAAACAAATCCTATCAAGGATAATGGTCCGGATGACATAACGCCTGACAGACACCCGGAGCAGCAGACTGCCCGTAAAAGGCTTGTTGCCACCGCGAGGAGCCTGAAAAAGCAGAAGCAAAGGCTCAAGGCCGCACAAGACACGCTCCAATTCAGATGGAGTAAAATACTCAGCACAGCAGCAAGGTACGGCGACAATCGCCCCTCCAAGAGCTACCCAAAACGGAAGCTGCTACCCGAATTCGATGAGGAGGCCTCAGAACCTCCACAACCAAATATCAAAGCAGCCACCTGGTCGGATAGACAACCTCTCTACCAACACAGAGCGGCATACAACGCCACTCACAATACAATATGCGACCCATGCGAGGGCTCGCACCCAAAGGACGGTGCAACCAGATACATCTATGGACCACACAAGCGCGCCCCAGCATACAATGCAACACAACAAACATCCGAACGACGCGGTACACCCAGCTACAGGGGTGCCACACACCCCCTATGTTTCACCGATGAGGTGCTGGACCACGAATTCCCAGCGGGATTCAAGCCCGTAAACATAGAGGCATACGACGGAACAATAGACCCTGGGGTCTGGATTGAGGACTACATCCTTCATATCCATATGGCTCGAGGAGATGACCTCCACGCCATCAAATACCTACCCCTCAAGCTCAAAGGGCCAGCTCGTCACTGGCTCAAAGGCCTCCCCGAAAGCTCCATTGGAAGTTGGGAAGAGCTCGAAGACACCTTTCGGGCAAATTTTCAAGGGACCTATGTCCGACCTCCGGATGCGGACGATTTGAGTCATATAACTCAACAGCCCGGAGAGTCAGCCCGAAAGCTTTGGAACAGGTTTCTTACTAAAAGAACCAGATTGTCGACTGTCCGGACGCCGAAGCCTTAGCGGCTTTCAAGCATAGCGTCCGTGACGAATGGCTCGCCAGACACCTCGGCCAAAATAAGCCGAGAATGATGGCCGCATTAACAAACCTCATGACCCGCTTTTGCGCGGGAGAGGACAGCTGGCTAGCCAGATGCAGCACCAGCGACCCCAGTACATCTGAAGTTAGAGATGGAAACGGGAAATCACGGTGCAACAGCAATAACAAACGCCGGAATAAAGAAGACAGCACGAAGGGCACGGCAGTAAATGCCGGATTCAAAAGCTCTCGGCCAGGACAAAAGCCGCCCCCTAAAGGCACCAGGGATGAATTGTCCAGCCTCAACAAAATTCTGGACCATGTATGTCAGATTCATAGTACCCCTGGTAAACCTGCTAATCATACCCACAGAGAATGTTGGGTCTTCAAGCAGTCCGGCAAGCTTAACGCCGTACACAAGGGGGAGGATACACCAAGTGAAGACGAGGACAAGCCCCCCAAGCAAGACACGGGGGAACAAAAGAAATTTCCACCAGAAGTCAAAACAGTAAACGTGTTACATGTAATCAAGGGAAAAAACAACGCGGCACTCCCAGGAAAATATACCCAAGTGCCTGTCACCACGACGTCCTGCCATTGGTCATCTCAACCGATCACTTTCGACCATCGCGATTACTCAGCAAGTATCCGACACGCAGGATGGGCTGCCCTGGTATTAGACCCAGTAACTGGCGGATATCACTTCACAAGAGTCTTGATGGACGGCGGCAGTAGCCTAAACCTAATATATCAGGATACAATCCACGGGATAGGGTTAGACCCAACACAAATTCGCCATAGCAATACTACCTTTAAAGCAGTAACGCCAGGCCGAGGGGCTCGTTGTACGGGCTCCCTCCTACTACAAGTTATATTCGGCTCCCCCGACAACTTTCGTCGCGAGCATTAAACTTTCCACATCGCTCCGTTTCAAAGTGGCTATCAAGCACTGCTCGGACGCGAAGCTTTCGCTCGCTTTAATGCAATACTACACTATGCCTCCCTCACACTCAAGATGCTTAGTCCACGTGGCATCATTACAGTGCACGGAAATATCAAGCGATCTCTACACGCCGAAGAGAGTGAGGCCGCCTTGGCAGCCGCACACTAAAGGCGCCTGGACAAGCGAAAGCATCCAATAGGTCGTCAAGACCTTAGATACAACTAATCAAGTCCGGCGCCGCTATTTATACGGAATAAGTGGTCACACCCCTATTTGTCAATACAAGGGGCTCAACGCGTGCAGGCAAGTGGCAATTTCTTATCATCTTGAAATATACATGGTTTCTTTCAAAAACTATCTTTTTGCATGACAACTTTTTCACTTAACTTCCTCTCTTTTACAGACGGTCATCGTGCTACACCCGTCCAGGATACGGCACAATGGAGACACAGGCACAGACGTGCAGCAGGGACCCGCTCCAAGGATTCTTTTTAGATTAAGACCCTGCGTAAACCTTTTTTATTGTCTCTTGTTGATACATATCCACCGTTGAGAAGGATGCTGGCGTCTTGGCATGTGGCCATGCCAGAACAATGCACGTACCTGGACACAAGGGGCTTCTTACAAAGGCCACTATTTAGGCCCGGTTTATACCACAAAGACCGAATACCTTAGGGAGTGTTCGGCGTCGCGAGTTTGGCCCTATATGCATCAGCTCTGAATCATTGTCTTTGGTCAAATGTTGGGTTTTCCCGGCTCCTGTGTTTTGGTTCCTTACGTTTCTCCTTGCCGGCTAAGGTAGCACCAGGAGAACTACTGCGATTGTGCCCTGGTTCATCCGGACGAGCACCTCAGTAGAGAAAGCCGAAAACTGACTATCATGATATAGCGTGAGACTGGTCAACCACTCAATGACCTTTGGGAATGTTAGAATTCCTCTGCCTTAACGAAGGGCCATTTTCCGGCCAGGCATGTACGCACCCCGGATCGGGAGAGTGCGGAGCCACCAGGGGCTATCTAGTAGCCCCACTGTCAAACTCCTATGGCTAAGTGAAAGTGCTAAAGCATTATAGTCCGGTTGCCTCGCTCGCTCCGCTATCACCTCCTTAATAGGACCAAGACGTTGGGTTAAGTGTGAATGCGTGTTTTTGCAATCACCTCCGCATTATATGCGTGGGGGTTGAAGCCGACGACTGCAATCTTTCAGGTTATACACATGTATACATAAACGGCCGCCCAGGAGGCATCATATTACTTTCAGGCAAAAGTATAAAAATAGCCTTATAAAAATTTATAAAAGCATTTCGCTTACAATGAGATTACATATCACTCAAACATAATATTTTTTGAGCACTGGGTCTCTATCAAATGGGCACCCTCAAGAACTTCTTCAAAGTAGTGCTCAGCAGCCTTTCGACCTATAGCCGAATCCCGCACTGCAACATTGGTAGCATCCATCTCCGCCCAGTATGCCTTAACACGGGCAAAGGCCATCCGTGCGCCCTCTATGCACGCCGACCTCCTCATCGCATTAATGCGCGGCACCACGTCAAGGACCTGCTGCACCAAGCCGAAATAGATGTTCGGTTTGACCTTTACGGCCATAGCTGATCCACAACAGTCCTCATGGAGAGTCCGGACAACCTATTTAGTTCGGCCCATTCGGCTAATTGGTCAATCAATGAAAGTGGACGCTCGGGAGAATGGAATTGTCTCCAAAACAGCTGGTCTACTTCACGGTCCGTCTGACCCTGGAAGTACTTGGCCGCATCGGCAGCGCTCGCCGCCAAATCCATATACACATCCTCCGAACTCCACAGCCGATCCAGAGGGGCATACCGTGGATCTCCGAATTTCCTCCGCAACATAAAGGATTTCCCAGCTACAATATCCCCGGCTTCCCACAGCTCCTCCTTCTTTGCCCTCATAGCAGAGCGGAGATCCTTTTTTGTCGCAGCAGCCTTCTCAAGGTCCGATGCCTTCGCTTGGTTTTCCTTTTCAAGAACCCGGCAACGGTCGGCGGCGGCTTTTAATTCTATAGCCATCTTGGCCATCTTGTCTCGGGTCTCGCCATGCGCGGCCTTCTCGGCTTGCAAATCCTCGGCCGCCTTCACAGCAGCCACAGTACCCAACCTCACTTGTTCCTTGGCTCGGGCAAGTTCTGCCCGCAAGGCTTCAATAGTGGCAGCTCCATCTGCAGTCACAACATATTAAAGATATTGGCATCATGCTGCTCTTCCTATGTGGCGTTTACCAGATAAGGACGCTTACCCTGCGCCTCGCCAAGCCTTTTGTTAACAAGCTCGATGTCGGCGTCTGCCGCATCCAACTGCCGTTCTAAATGAACAAACTCGCTAGTCCGGCTAGCAACCGGAGCTTCCATCACCTGCACATAGAGGCAGTATGGTTATTACCTGGGAATATGATCCTCTGTTCATCGTCATTTCCGACGACAACCAGAGTCTCAGGGGCTACTATCTACACAGGGCACATCTAGCATGTGTAGGACTATCATACATTCTTTTACGTACCTCGAAGCCTGTTAGTAGACTCATAAAAGCTTCATGCAATCCGCTTTCAGCGGACGATATTCTGTCCATCACCGTATTCATCAGCACACGATGTTCATCTGAGATGGCCGCTCGCCCCACCAACTCCCTCAGAACATCCGGTCGCACACCAGTCGGTGTCGGACTCTTTTGTCTGCCCTCTTCGGGAGCCGAACACTGGGAGCTTCGGGGGTCGATGGGATTATCTTCTGGCCTCACCGGACTCGGAGAGGCCCTCCGCGACGACACTTCTGGGTCGCCCGCTTCTGGTGCGGAGGAGTCCGGAGGAGGCGTTTCGCTCTCCATCATCTCTGGAAGAAGATCCCCCGAAGACGAGCTCATTTGAGAGGGGCTAAGGCCCGAACTGCAAAACTATATGCGGTGGTTATTTTCTCAGAAGAAAAAGATGGCAAATTTGTACTATTAAAGTATTTCGGGTCACTTACGACTCGCGGGAAAACTGATCCCCTCGCGGACTTTGTGCGGCAACGGCGCCCCCCGAGGTAGGACCCTCTGTGGGAGACTTCTTCTCCCGTTTGGAAGCTTCGGCATCCGAATCCCCGAGCGCAGTCCTTTTCCTCTTCTGGTCGTCTTCCTTCATGGAGACGCTCGCTCCCTCGGCTAGAATGGGCAGCGTTGGGGGCCCGCATCCGCCCGCATTATCCTCCACAGTATCTTCCTTCAAGGGCTCCGGGCAAGGTGTGGTCTGGAGCATCTTTTCCAATACCGGATTTTCCAAACCCTCAGGGAGGGGGGCCGAACACCGAATCAACTTCGCCTTTGTTAGCCAGTCCTGGTCAAAAAGCGAACTTTCAGAAATAACTTCATAACAAAGAGAGATAGTATGTTCGGCCGGAAGATGCCTTACCTGTTCGGCGGCGCGGTTACTACTCAGGCCCATGTCCTCGGTGATTTCCGGACACTCCACCTGAGGTCCGAAGAATGACTTGTACATCTCCTCGTGCGTCAGGCCGAGGAAATTTTGAATGGCACACGGTCCCTCGGGATTGAACTCCCACAGGCGAAGAGGCTGGTGTTTGCAAGGCTGGACTTGATGAACCAGCATAACTTGACATCAGCTGTGGTGGGGGCCCGAGCGGAAAATAGGGGGGCCGCCCACTTGGCACTTCTAGAAGCCATGATGTAGAATCACTCATGTTGCCACAATTCAGACACCTCTGGGATGGAACCTTTGGGCCACGGAGCTCCCGTCACCTTGCGTATTGAGGCACCTCCACACGCTACATGTTGCCCCTCGATCATCTTTGGCTTCACTTCAAAGGTCTTGAGCCATAGGCCAAAGTGAGGGGTAACCTGGAGGAAGGCCTCGCACACGACAATAAATGTCGTGATATGAAGAAAGGAGTCCGGATCTAGATCATGAAAGTCTAGCCCGTAGTAAAACATCAAACCCCTTACGAAAGGATCCAGAGCAAGGCCTAGACCTCGGAGGAAGTGGGAGACGAACATGATGTTCTCATTGGGTTCGGGGGTGGGTACGGCCTGCCCTCGGGGAGGCAGCTGATGCAAAATCTCGGCGGTCAGATATCTGGCCTTCCCCAACTTTTTGATGTCTTCTTCCATGACGGAGGAGGGCACCCATCGGCCTTGAAGGCTAGATCCGGACATGACTGAAGGTTCGGAGCACCTGACCTGAACTTCGGGCGTTTGAGCTTGAGGTGGGGGAAGGATTCGATTAAGCACGGGAGGGAAAAATAAAAGCCTTGTCCCCTTTATAAAGAGGGTGAATATCAAGCGTCCTCTCCGTGTCCGTTTGGACTTGCCTATAATCTAGGAGTCCTAGAAGCGGTTACCCACGCCCGTATTAATGAGAATCCCGGAATAAGGGGACACAATCTCTGCTTTAACAAGACGTGCCAAGGAAACCGCCTCGCATAACGCGCTGAGATGGGACAATAAAACGGTTCGAATAAAAGCTTGGCCGTGGTGTGATGTCGCACTACGGAATACGTCAGCAGATTAGATTTGTGTAAATATTATTCTCTCTATGGCAATATGTGGAAACTTATTTTGTAGAGCCGAACACTATCTTTGTGTTCAAAATCTTCTATGAAGTACTTCGAGGAGGAACCCGCCTTGCAATGCCGAAGTCAATCTGCGCGCCGGACTCGTCATCATTGAAGCCTGGTTCAGGGGCTACTGAGGGAGTCCTGGATTAGGGGGTGTTCGGATAGCCGGACTATACCTTCAGCCGGACTCCTGGACTATGAAGATACAAGATTGAAGACTTCGTCCCGTGTCCGGGAGGGACTTTCCTTGGCGTGGAAGGCAAGCTTGGCGATACGGATATGCAGATCTCCTACCATTGTAACCGACTCTATGTAACCCTAACCCTATCCGGTGTCTATATAAACTGGAGGGTTTTAGTCCGTAGGACAACATACACATCAACAATCATACCATAGGCTAGCTTCTAGGGTTTAGCCTCCTCGATCTCGTGGTAGATCTACTCTTGTACTACCCATATCATCAATATTAATCAAGCAGGACGTAGGGTTTTACCTCCATCAAGAGGGCCCGAACCTGGGTAAAACTTCGTGTCCCTTGTCTCCTGTTACCATCCGGCCTAGACGCGCAGTTCGGAACCCCCTACCCGAGATCCACCGGTTTTGACACCGACAGCAGTGCTAAAAGAGGTAGCAAACACCATTCTGTTGGGGAACGTAGTAATTTCAAAAAAATTCCTACGCACATGCAAGATCATGGTGATGCATAGCAATAAGAGGGGAGAGTGTTGTCCACGTACCCTCGTAGACCGAAAGCGGAAGCGTCAGCACAACGCGGTTGATGTAGTCGTACGTCTTCACGATCTGACCGATCCAAGTACCGAACGCACGGCACCTCCGAGTTCAGCACACGTTCAGCTCGATGACGTCCCGCAAACTCCGATCCAGCAGAGCTTCATAGGAGAGTTCCGTCAGCACGACGGCGTGGTGACGGTGATGATGTTGCTACCGACGCAGGGCTTCGCCTAAGCACCGCTATGATATGACCGAGGTGGAATATGGTGGAGGGGGCACCGCACACGGCTGGGAGAGATCAACTGATCAACTGTGTCTAGAGGTGCCCCCTGCCCCTGTATATAAAGGAGCAAGGGGGAGGCCGGCCGGCCCTCTATGGGCGCGCCAGGAGGAGGAGTCCTCCTCCTAGTAGGAGTAGGACTCCCCTTTCCTACTCCTACTAGGAGGAGGAAAGGAAGGAGGAGAAGGAGAAGGAAGGAGAAGGAGGAAAAGGAGGAAAGGGGGGCCGGCCCCCTAGTCCAATTCGGTTTGGGCTAGGGGGGCCGCGCGCCCTGCCTCCTCTCTTCCACCACTTGGCCCATGAGGCCCATTACTTCTTCCTCGTATTCCCGTAACTCCCTGGTACCCTCGAAAATACCTGAATCACTCGGAACCTTTCCGATGTCCGAATATAGTCATCCAATATATCGATCTTTACGTCTCGACCATTTCGAGACTCCTTTTCATGTCCCCGATCTCATACGGGACTCCGAACTACCTTCCGTACATCAAATCACATAAACTCATAATACAATCGTCACCGAAACTTTAAGCGTGCGGACCCTACGGGTTCGAGAACTATGTAGACATGACCGAGACACGTCTCCGGCCAATAACCAATAGCGGAACCTGGATGCTCATATTGGCTCCCACATATTCTACGAAGATCTTTATCGGTCAAACCGCATAACAACATACATTGTTCCCTTTGTCATCGGTATGTTACTTGCCCGAGATTCGATCGTCGGTATCTCAATACCTAGTTCAATCTCATTACCGGCAAGTCTCTTTACTCGTTCCGTAATACATCATCCCGCAACTAACTCATTAGTTGCAATGCTTGCAAGGCTTTAAGTGATGTGCATTACCGAGAGGGCCTAGAGATACCTCTTCGACAATCTGAGTGACAAATCCTAATCTTGAAATACGCCAACCCAACAAGTACCTTTGGAGACACCTGTAGAGCACCTTTATAATCACCCAGTTACATTGTGATGTTTGGTAGCACACAAAGTGTTCCTCCGGTAAACGGGAGTTGCATAATCTCATAGTCATAGGAACATGTATAGTCCCGGACACACAGTCCTCACCGTATTCTCCTTGAGCTAAGGTCACGCAGACCTCGCCCAATCACTCGTGGTAAGTCTTCAGGTGACTTCTGAACCTTCAAAAACTCGGTCACTCGGCGATCCACAATTCCTCTTGGATGCTCTAGACCATGACGCCTAACCATCTAGAAGAAGCACAGTCTTCAAAGGTAACAAGCGTCGGATCCACACAGGATCAATCTCTTCAGTGATGCTCAATCACTTTGGGTTTGTAGGTGTTTGGGTTTGGGTTTTCCTCACTTGATGATTTTCGCTCAAAGTCCTCAGGGGATGGGATGCTCTCAAATGACAAGTGTTAGTTTCTCTCGGAGCAGCCAACCAGCTAGTGGTTGTAGGGGGCAGCTATTTATAGCCTAGGGAGCAGCCCGACATGATAAGACATAAATGCCCTTCAATGATATGACCGTTAAGTGGGTAGATATTTTGGGATAGCTGGCGCATAGTGTTGGGGAACGTAGCAGAAATTCAAAATTTTCTATGCATCACCAAGATCAATCTATGGAGTAATCTAGCAACGAGGGAAGGAGAGTGCATCTACATACCCTTGTAGATCGCTAAGAGGAAGCGTTCAAGTGAACAGGGTTGATGGAGTCGTACTCGTCGTGATTCAAATCACCGATGATCCTAGTGCCGAACGGACGGCACCTCCGCGTTCAACACACGTACAGCCCGGTGACGTCTCCTACGCCTTGATCGAGCAAGGGGAGAAGGAGAGGTTGGGGAAGACTCCATCCAGCAGCAGCACGATGGCGTGGTGGTGGTGGAGGTGCACGGAACTCCAGCAGGGCTTCGCCAAGCACTACGAGAGACAAGGAGGGAAAGGGGTAGGGCTGCGCCAACAGGGAAAGAATTCGTGTCTATGGCAGCCCAAAACCTCAAGTATATATAGGGGGAGGGGAGGGGCTGCGCCCCCACCTAGGTTTCCACCCCTAGGGGTGGCGGCCAGCCCTAGATCCCATCTAGGGGGGGCGGCCAAGGGGGGAGAGGGGGGCGCACCACTAGGTGGGCCTTAGGCCCATCTGAGCCTAGGGTTTGCCCCCTTCCACTCTCCCTTGCGCCTTGGACCTTGGTGGGGGGGCGCACCAGCCCACCTGGGGCTGGTCCCCTCCCACACTTGGCCCATGCAGCCCTCCGGGGCTGGTGGCCCCACTTGGTGGACCCCCGGACCCCTCCGGTGGTCCCGGTACATTACCGATAAACCTGAAACTTTTCCGGTGACCAAAACAGGACTTCCCATATATAAATCTTTACCTCCGGACCATTCCGGAACTCCTCGTGACGTCCGAGATCTCATCCGGGACTCCTAACAACATTCGGTAACCACGTATATCTATTCCCTATAACCCTAGCGTCATCGAACCTTAAGTGTGTAGACCCTACGGGTTCGGGAACCATGCAGACATGACCGAGACGTTCTCCAGTCAATAACCAATAGTGGGAGGATACCCATGTTGGCTCCCACATGCTCCACGATGATCTCATCGGATGAACCACGATGTCAAGGACTTAATCAATCCCGTATACAATTCCCTTTGTCTATCGGTACGATACTTGCCCGAGATTCGATCGCCGGTATCCCGATACCTTGTTCAATCTCGTTACCGGCAAGTCTCTTTACTCGTTCCATAACACATCATCCCGTGATCAACTCCTTGATCACATTGTGCACATTATGATGATGTCCTACCGAGTGGGCCTAGAGATACCTCTCCGTTTACACGGAGTGACAAATCCCAGTCTCGATTCGTGCCAACCCAACAGACACTTTCAGAGATACCTGTAGTGTACCTTTATAGCCACCTAGTTACGTTGTGACGTTTGGCACACCCAAAGCACTCTTACGATATCCGGGAGTTACACAACCTCATGGTCTAAGGAAATGATACTTGACATTAGAAAAGCTTTTAGCATACGAACTACATGATCTTGTGCTAGGCTTAGGATTGGGTCTTGTCCATCACATCATTCTCCTAATGATGTGATCCCGTTATCAACGACATCCAATGTCCATGGTCAGGAAACTGTAACCATCTATTGATCAACGAGCTAGTCAACTAGAGGCTTACTAGGGACATGGTGTTGTCTATGTATCCACACATGTATCTGAGTTTCCTATCCATACAATTCTAGCATGGATAATAAACGATTATCATGAACAAGGAAATATAATAATAACCAATTTATTATTGCCTCTAGGGCATATTTCCAACAGTCTCCCACTTGCACTAGAGTCAATAATCCAGTTCACATCGATATGTGATTAACACTCAAGGTCACATCCCCATGTGACTAACACCCAAAGAATTCTGGGTTTGATCATGTTATGCTTGTGAGAGAGGTTTCAGTCAACGGGTCTGCAACATTCAGATCCGTATGTACTTCGCAAATTTCTATGTCATCTTGTAGATGCAACTACTACGCTACATTTGGAGCCATTTCAAATAACTGTTCTACTTGGAGCTATTCTAAATTGTTGCTCCATTATACGTATCCGATATCTCTACTCAGAGCTATCCGGATAGGTGTTAAGCTTGAATTGACGTAACTCTTTACGTCGAACTCTTTATCACCTCCATAACCGAGAAACATATCCTTATTCCTCTAAGGATAATTTAGACCGCTATCTGGTGATCTACTCCTAGATCACCTTTGTACCCTCTTGCCAGATATGTGGCAAGGCACACATCAGGTGCGGTACTCAGCATGGCATACCGTATAGAGCCTATGACAAAAGCATAGGGGACGACCTTCGTCCTTCCTCTTTCTTCTGCCGTGGTCGAGCTTTAAGTCTTAACTTCATACCTTACAACTCAGGCAAGAACTCCTTCTTTGACTGATCCATCTTGAACACCTTCAAGATCATGTCAAGGTATGTGCTCATTTGAAAGTACCATTAAGCGTTTTGATCTATCCTTATAGATCTTGATGCTCAATGTTCAAGTAGCTTAATCCAGGCTTTCCATTGAAAAACACTTTCCAAATAACCCTATATGCTTTCTAGAAATTCTATGTTATTTCTGATCAACAATATGTCAACAACATATATTCATCAGAAATTCTATAGTGCTCCCACTCACTTCTTTGGAAATACAAGTTTCTCATAAACTTTGTATACACCCAAAATCTTTGATCATCTCATCAAAGCATACATTCCAACTCCGAGATGCTTACTCCAGTCCTTAGAAGGATTGCTGGAGCTTTGCATACTTATTAGCATCTTTCAGGATTGATGAAACCTTCCGGTTGTATCACATACAACCTTTCCTCAAAAAAATCGTCGAGGAAACAATGTTTTGACATCCTATCTGCAAGATTTCATAAATAATGCAGTAATCGTTAATATAATTCCAACAGACTCTTAGCATCGCTACGAGTGAGAAAGTCTCATCGTAGTCAACCTTGAACTTGTCGGAAAACATCTTAACGACAAGTCGAGCTTTCTTAATGGTGATACTTACCATCATTATCCGCCTTCCTTTTAAAATCCATATGTACCTAACAGCCTTACGACCATCAAGTAGTTCTTCCAAAGTCTACACTTTGTTTTCATATATGGATCCTCTCTCGGATTATATGGCCTCGAGCCATTTTGGAATCCAGACCCACCATCGCTTCTCCATAGCACGTAGGTTCATTGTTGTCTAGCAACATGACTTCCAAGACAGGATTACGTACCACTCTGAAGTAGTACGCATCCTTGTCATCCCACGAGGTTTGGTAGTGACTTGATCTGAAGTTTCATGATCACTATCATAAGCTTGAGTATTCTATAGTCTCACCTAAATAGCTTGGCGTAATCATGGTCATAGCTGTTTCCTGTGTGAAATTGTTATCCGCTCACAATTCCACACAACATACGAGCCGGAAGCATAAAGTGTAAAGCCTCATCAAGTCTGCACCATCCTCCCACTCAATTCTTTCGAGAGAAACTTTTCCTCGAGAAAGGACCCGATTCTAGAAACAATCCCTTATTGCTTTCGGATCTGAGACAGGAGGTATACCCAACTGTTTCGGGTGTCCTATGAAGATGCATTTATCCGC